>NW_020183050.1:0-555 GCF_003031525.2 Neophocaena asiaeorientalis asiaeorientalis | reverse complement strand
GTCCTTCTCGGGAGCTGATGCGAAGCACTGAGGCCAGGATGTGGGCATAGGAAAGAAGCACCAGGAGAAGGGGCAGGAAGGGCACCACCACGGCGATGCAGAAGCCCATGAAGGTCTGGGGCGTGGTGTCAGAGCAGGAGGCCTGGACCGCAGCCAAGTGGTCACAGAAGCAGTGGTAGATGTGAACAGTGTTGTCAAAAGCCATGTGGAAGGTCTGCAGCACTGCTGGGGTGGGCAGAAGGAGGGCAGTGAGCCAGGCACTGGCTGCCAGTGCAGCACTGGTCTGTGGGGTCATGAGGACAAGGTAGTGCAGTGGGCGGCAGATAGCCACATAGTGGTCATAGGCCATGACCACCAGGATGAAGGCTTCAGAGCAGTTAAGGCCGTGGAATAGGTACATCTGCAGGAAGCAGGCAGAGAAGCCGAGGTAGTGGTCCCCGAGGAAGAGGAGAGATAGCATCTTTAGGACAGTGGATGTGGTGAAGAGGATGTCCAGGGCTGAGAGGTTGATCAGGAAGAAGTACATGGGCTTGTGGAGTCTGGGCTCTGCCACCA
>NW_020183049.1:0-555 GCF_003031525.2 Neophocaena asiaeorientalis asiaeorientalis | reverse complement strand
GGGCAAGAACAGAGAATTGTGGGAGAGACAAGGAATTTTAGAAGACAGGGTGTGATGGTTAATTTTATGTGTCAACTTGGATGGGCTACAGTGCTCAGTGTTGGTCAAATATTATTCTGGATGCTTCTGTGAAGGCAGGGCTTAGGAGGGGGATGATATTAACATTAAAATCAGTGGGCTGAGTAAAGCATAGTACCCTTCATCATGTGGGTGGGCCTCATACAACAGTTGAAAGCCTTAATAGAAAAAAGACTGACCTCCTCTGGAGAAATTCTATCAGCCAACTGTGTTTGGACTCAGCTCAATCTTCCCTGGGTCTCCAGCCTGCCAGCCAACCCTGCAGGTTATGGAGTTATCAAGCCTCCACAATCAGTTAAGCCAGGGGTCCCCAACTCCTGAGACATAGACGAGTACTGGTCCGTGGCCTGTTAGGAACTGGGCTGTACAGCAGGAGGTGAGTGGCAGATGAGTGAGCAAAGCTTCATCTGTATCTACAGCTGCCCCCATCACTCGTATTACCACCTGAGCTCTGCCTCCTGTCAGCATTATGGTGAG
>NW_020183048.1:0-555 GCF_003031525.2 Neophocaena asiaeorientalis asiaeorientalis | reverse complement strand
AACAGAACGCATTACGTTCTAGGCAACTTGTTAATGTTTTACAAATATTAACTCATAACACCCTTAAAAGTAAGTGCCTAATTATCCTCATTTTTAGATGGGAAACCTAAAGCGCAAAAAGGTGAAGTAATTTAGCTAGCATGTAGTAAAGAGAGGATTCAAACCCCAGTGGTAGAACTCTGTTGCCTGAAACAAGCTAACAGGATTCGAAAGAGATAGAAAGTTGAGACAGAGGAGGGAAGTACTAATTTAGAGAGGGCATCCAGGAAAGCCTTATGAGCAGATGAATTTTGAGCTGAGACTTGAAAGTTGAGAAGAAACGGTCAAGCAAGGATTGTGACGGAGCTCTCCAAGCAGCATGAACAGTACATGCAAAGGACCTGTGGGGAGAATACCGTCTCACCTCCTGGCACAAGAGGAGGTCACAGAGGGAGGCAGGGACCGGATAGTGTGGAATCTTGGAGGCCACAGTGGAAAGTATGGATTTTATTCTAGTTATAATGGGGAGCGCTTCAGAAGCGGAGGAGTAAAATGATCCGTTGTGCAAAACTACCT
>NW_020183047.1:0-555 GCF_003031525.2 Neophocaena asiaeorientalis asiaeorientalis | reverse complement strand
TCATGGCCTATTGACGATGCGTCAGGCGGAGCCCGAGTTGGTCGATCGCATCCTCCAGAAGCCGCAGCTGTAATGAGCAGACGCCTGTCATTTACCGCCTTGGTTGTGTGGGGGACGCCACGGGGACTCGTGCAAACCGGCAGCTCAGGGCCTGTTCCAGGCCAGCTCTCCACTGACTCAGAGCTCCTGAGGACCGATCTCGGCCTCCTCTGAGTTATTATAAAGTTATGAAAAACTAAAATCATTGATGGCCCGGAACTGACTCTGCCTCTTCTTAATAGGCTCACTAGCAAATTACAATAAAAATAACCTGGGGCTTATGAAGCTATTAGTAAAATGGGCCATTTACCGTCACCTGGGGACATGTTACTGTACTGTTTCAGCATCAGTATCTGAGATGAGGTCCGTGGGAAAAGGTGACCAGAGCTGCCACTGAGACAGTTAATCGGCCAAGATGTGTCACTCACCGAGCTGAAACCAAAGTCACAACTACGGGTCTAACGTTGACCTAGGAATTCCTTGCAAAAGAGGCAGGAGTGGTTCACTGCAGTGCTG
>NW_020183046.1:0-555 GCF_003031525.2 Neophocaena asiaeorientalis asiaeorientalis | reverse complement strand
AGGTTCATCCATGTTGTAACATGTGTCAGAATTTCCTTTCTAAGGCTGAATAATACCCCGTGGTATAGATATGGCACATTTTGCTTATCCATTCATCCGTCAGTGGACACCTG
The DNA here is from genome assembly GCF_003031525.2 of Neophocaena asiaeorientalis asiaeorientalis. Classification (NCBI taxonomy): domain Eukaryota; kingdom Metazoa; phylum Chordata; class Mammalia; order Artiodactyla; family Phocoenidae; genus Neophocaena; species Neophocaena asiaeorientalis. The sequence continues at coordinate 442 of NW_020183046.1, read as the reverse complement.
GGTTGCTTCTGCCTTTTAGCTATTGTGAAAAATATTGCTATGATTATGAGTGTACAAATATCTGTTTATGTTTCTGCTTTCTGTTCTTTGGGTATATACCCAGAAGTGAAATTGCTGAGTCAAATAGTAATTCTATGCTGATTTTGGGGGGGAACTTTAATACTGTTTTTCCTAGCAGTTGCACCATTTTAAATTCATCTTCTTAAAAAATGTTCAGAGAGGTGGTATTTACCTTCCCAAGGCTGAAAAGTGTGGGAATTGCCCAGTTTCCTAATTTTCCACCAGAGGAATATGTAAGTAGAAAAGTCCTAACTGCTTACATATACTGTGTGTGAGTATGTATAAAACTGCATGTGAAAGAGCTGCATACTGATTTTCATATGAGAATGTTTTGTAATGTAAATGTAATAAATACTACATTATAGGCAAGGACCTCCCTGCA
>NW_020183045.1:0-555 GCF_003031525.2 Neophocaena asiaeorientalis asiaeorientalis | reverse complement strand
AGGCCAAACAACCAACAGGGTGGGAACACAGCCACACCCATAAGCAGACAGGCTGCTTAAAGTCTTCCTGAACACACAGCTGCCTGATAAACACCCACTGACACGGCCTTGCCCACTAGAGGGACAAGACCCAGTTCCACCCATCAGTGGGCAGGAACCAGTCCATCCCTCCAAGAAGCCTGCACAAACCTCGTAGACAGCCTCATCCACCAGGGGGCAGACAGCAGAAGTGAGAAGCACTACAACCCTGCAGCCTGCAGAAGAGAATTTGCAATCACAGAAAATTAGACAAAATGAGACAGCAGAAGAATATATCCCAGACGAAAGAACAAGATAAAGCTACAGAAGAACAACTAAGTGGAGATAGGAAATCTATGTGCTATTTTTTAAACATAGTCTTAAATGCTTTTAAAGTAAGTATATTTAAAAGAGACAAAGAGGTCATTATATTATAAAAAAAGATGTCAATTTATCGAGAGAATATAACAATTGTAAGTATTTATGGACTCGGAGGGGGATCAAGATGGTGGAGGAGTAGGACATGGAGTTCACCTT
>NW_020183044.1:0-555 GCF_003031525.2 Neophocaena asiaeorientalis asiaeorientalis | reverse complement strand
GCAGGCAGACTCTCAACCACTGTGCCAACAGGGAAGCCCTACTGTTTTTCTATTTTATTTATCTTCACTCTAATCTTTATAATTTCCTTCCTTCTGTTACCTTTGAGTATAGTTTGCTGGGTGTTTTTTTCCTAGAACAGCAGTTCCTTATGGTGGAAAGTTAGATTATTGATTTTAGATCTTTGTGCTTTTCTTAATGTAAGCATTTATAGCTCTAAATTTCCCTCTGAACACTTCCTTCAAGGCATTCCATACATTTTGGTATGTTGTGTTTTAGTTTTCATTCATCTCGAAGTATTTTCTAATTCCTTTCATGGTTTCTCCTTTGACCCATTGGTTGTTTAGGAGTGTGTTGTTTAATTGCTACAGATTTGTAAAATTTTCAGTTTTCCCTTTGTTATTGATTTCTATTTTGGTTCCATTATGGTTAGAGAAGTTACTTGCTATGATTTCAATATTCTTAATTTATTGATACCTGTTTTGTGGACTAACATGTGGTCTATCCAGGAGAATATTCCATGTGTACTTGAGAAGAATGTATATTCTGCTGTTGTT
>NW_020183043.1:0-553 GCF_003031525.2 Neophocaena asiaeorientalis asiaeorientalis | reverse complement strand
GAGCCCATGCGCTCTGGAGCCCATGCGCCACAACTAGAGAGCCCACATGCTACAACTACTGAGCCTGCGCACCCTGAAGCCCATGCACCACAACTAGGGAGAAGCCCGAGTGCCGCAATGAAGAGCCCATGCACCACAACGAAAGATCCCACATCCCGCAGCTAAGACCCGATGCCGCCAAAAATGAATAAATGAATAAGTAAATAAATAAATATTTTTTAAATAAGTAAATAAATAAAATTTTTCAAAGGATGAAGCTAATACACAAGGTGCTGTCCACAGCCAAACACGGTGTAACCATGAGTAATCAGAATGCTTGGGGAATGGGCAACTCTCAACAAAAAAGGGCATTACTTTTCTAAGGGGAAATAATTCCCTTTCTTTGTCCTCATTTTATTTTATTTATTTTTCAAATCAGTTTACAGTGTTTTTTTCCTTTGTATTTATTTATTTTTCGGCTGTGTTGTGTCTTCGCTGCTGCGACCGGGCTTTCTCTAGTTGCGACGAGCGAGGGCTTCTCTTGTTGCAGAGCACGGGCTTCTAGGCATGTGGG
>NW_020183042.1:0-553 GCF_003031525.2 Neophocaena asiaeorientalis asiaeorientalis | reverse complement strand
GGGTTGTTTCCAGTTTTTGGCTATTACAAATAAAGTTGTACCGAACATTCATCTACAAGACTTTGTACAGCCATATGCTTTCATTTTCTTTAATAAATACCCAGAAGTGGAATAGCTGAATTTTATGGTAGGTGTAGCTTAACTTTTTAAGAAATTGTCACTGTTTTCTAAGTGGTTGTCCATTGTCTTAAGTCCATTCAGGCTGCTATAAAAAAAATACCATAAACTAGGCAGCTTATAAACACCAAAAACTTACTTCTTACGGTTTTGGACGCTGGGAAGTCCAAGATCAAAGAGCAAACAGATTCGGTGTCTGGTGGGGGCAAAATTCCTGGTTCATAGATGGCTGTCTTTTTGCTGTGTTCTCACATAGTGGAAGAGCGGAGGAAGCTCTCTGGGACCTCTTTTTTTTTCTTTTAGATTTTATTTACTTTTTAATTCAGATATAATTGACATATGACATTATATTAGTTTTTCTAATGGATCTTTTTTGGAGTATAATTGTTTCACAGTACTGTGTTAGTTTCTCTTGCACAACAAAGCGAATCAGCCA
>NW_020183041.1:0-507 GCF_003031525.2 Neophocaena asiaeorientalis asiaeorientalis | reverse complement strand
TATATTAGGAAGATGAGGTAAAATTAACTTATAATAAATAACTATTGAGCATTTTCTATATGCCGGGCAGTATTTTGGATACTGGAGATACAGCACTAAACAAAATAAGCAAAAGATCCTTGCTCTCATGGAGTTTATATTCTTGGAAGAAGACAGAAAGCAAAGTAGTAATAATATATATGTTAGATAGTAGTAAGTGCTATAGATAAAGGAATAGGGAGTATGGAGGGGAGGGTTTTTTTTTAATATATAAATTAGACAGGAAAGACCTTTCTGATTGGATGACATTTGAGCAAAGATCTGAAGGAAGTAAGAGAACAGTGTGAATATCGGAGGAAAATACATTCCATGTGCAGGCAACAGTGAGGGCAAAGTCTTTGAGTTAGAGCCTGCTTGGCTTGCTCCAGGAATTCCAAGGGGGCCACTGTGGCTGGAATGGGGTAAGCAAGTGAGAGTGTAGAAACTGCAGTCAGAGGTGTGTGTGTGTGTGTGTGTGTGTGTGTGTGT
>NW_020183040.1:0-553 GCF_003031525.2 Neophocaena asiaeorientalis asiaeorientalis | reverse complement strand
GGATTCTTAATCACTGTGCCACCAGGGAAGTCCATTGGTCTGCAGTTTTGAAATGCATATTTGCACAAATGCACCACTCTGGTGGTGGGTGTTGATAATGGGGGATGAAAGAAAGAAAGAAAAAAACAAAAAGAAGAAGGAGGGGAAGGGAAAGGAAGAAAAAAAAAAAGAAGGAAGGGAAGGAGTTGAAAGTAGTTAAACACAGTAAGTGTTCAGACGCTGGAAAAAAGTGCCCCTGGATAAACAAAATGTGATCTATGCATACAACAGTATATTACTCAGTCATAAAAAGCAATAAAGTACCAATTCATGCTACATTGTGGGTGAACTTTGAAAACATGATGCTAAGTGAAAGAGGCCAAACACACAAGGCCATGTAGAACATGATTCAATTTATATGAAATATCTAAACTAAGTTAATACATAGAGACAGAAAGCAAATTGTGGTTGCTAGTGGCTGGGGGAGGGAGGGTATGGAAATAGATTTCAAAATGAATATAGGATTTTCTTTGGGGTGATGAAAATATTTTGCAATTAAATAGAGGTTGTGGTT
>NW_020183039.1:0-552 GCF_003031525.2 Neophocaena asiaeorientalis asiaeorientalis | reverse complement strand
CCTGGAAGGCACTATTCCCAAGGGCCAAAATATGCTTCATTTACAGGGTGTTTCCCTTTCCCCTTTTGAATTTCAATCTGAGCATGACATCAAGTGAGGCTGAGACTAGAGGGACACCAATGACACTAACCTAAATCAAAACTCTAAAAAGGTGTAGTAAAATGCATGAAAACCAAATCTGAGCAATGGCACTCTAGAATCCATATGCAGTACCAATGGAAAAAGGAGAGTGGAAAGAATGCAAAGTAAAATGTTACTTCTCTATTATGTCTTTTTCCTCCTACTGTTGCTCTGTATATCACATCTACACTAGACTGACTTCAGTGTTGACAAGCTAGGCAATATTTCTAAACTAGAGAACAAATACTAAATGCTTAGTATTTCCAATTTTAAGTCTAATTATACAAATGGTTAATAAGGATGCTATGGTGCTTCTTATTGCTAGGTTTAAGGCCGCCTTTCATCCTCCTCGTAAATCCTCTAGAAAAAGAGCCCCAACCTTGGATTTATCATCAGTGAGAGTAACACAAATGTCAGATGCTAAATAATTCA
>NW_020183038.1:0-553 GCF_003031525.2 Neophocaena asiaeorientalis asiaeorientalis | reverse complement strand
TTTTTTTTTTACTTATTAACATTTTGATTGACTACTGAACATTATGAATGATATGTTGTAGAGATTCTGGATTCTGTTATGTTCCTCTGAACATGTGCTCTAGCACAAAGATATTATGGCTAGACAAATTCCCAGCTCTGTCTCCCTTGCCATGGACGTTGACTGAAATCTCTGCTTAGATATTTCACTTTCTAGCTACTGTGATTTTACAGGACCCTCTGAGGTCTTTCCCATGCCATGCATAGATGATGCAAGTGTTTGAGGTGGATTTATATGCAGATATTGGGGTTCATGCCTTCTGCAGCTCTTCTCCAAATTTATTGCCTGATCTTCTAGTCCTAAACTCTATCTTCTGACCCCTCAAGCCAGTTTAGTAATGCTGCAGCCTTCTACTAAGCTGCACAGTTGGGGGAATTTCCTCAGGAAAAAGGCTACTAACTTGTAAGTCTCCTTGGGTAAATCTTCCCTTCTCAGGGTAGACTCCAGTGTTTGAGCCCTTCTGCCATCTGCCCAGATGGTTTCTCTCTATTGCTTTTGACATATAATTTTCTTT
>NW_020183037.1:0-552 GCF_003031525.2 Neophocaena asiaeorientalis asiaeorientalis | reverse complement strand
TGTTTTCCTAAATTTGAACTACTAATTTTGCAAATTATCTCTAAGTTTAATTTCCCAGCAAGTTCATCAGTCACTTTAAATAACCTTTATTTCCCTTACAAAAAAATTAAAATGGAATTAAACCAAGAAAAAATTATCTTTTACTTTGGTAAAATTCAATTAATCAAACCAAAATATACACATAATTTATTATGGTATGACTGAATTCTGTTATTCCTTTTTGATAAATCCTCATTACTTGCATGTATTATAATTTTTTCTGCCATAACTTTTTTGAGAATATAAATATAAAAGTATTCAATTTCAAAGATAAAAATAATCTTGTAAAAAATAAGGACACTGAGTATTATCCAATCTAAATTAATATAAATAATAGATATTTATGACATATATGCAAACTAATGCCCGAACTCTAATTCAGTAAAAAGATAGTAGTTGTCTACTTTGTATTGTGACAAATTTTGTGGATTTACAAATACAATTAATTATTTAAAATAAGCATTTTTTTTTGTTTTTTTTTGTTTTTTTTAACATCTTTATTGGGGTATAATT
>NW_020183036.1:0-552 GCF_003031525.2 Neophocaena asiaeorientalis asiaeorientalis | reverse complement strand
TCACTAGAGGGCAGCAGCGAGGCCAGTGTAAGCGTCACAAAATATTTGAGCAGGACACCAGGTGGCAGTGCTTCAGCTTTCTTTCTTGCTGCATGCAGTGTGCTAGAGCCTGATTCTCAAGGAAGGAAAATAGAAAGATTAAACCGATAAAAGATAAAAGATTCCCAAAGGGATGACATTTGAGTAAAGACATGAAGGAATTCAGAGGTGCACCATGTAGATATTTGGGGGCATAACATCACAATAGAGAAGACAAAGGCAAGGAGCACAGGTCTTGATATAGAAACATGCTTGGAGTGTTCAAGGAGTAATATCTTTCCCTGTAGCCCCTTATTCTTCCCAGCACACTATTGCATAAGGAACTTGCTAAAGCATTCAGCACTGTTAACTGATTAGTGGATGATTTCCTCATCTATTGATCCTGGGGCAATTTGTGCCTAGGTTTGGCATCTTCTTTCCTAGTTCCCTTTAGGTTCCTGTTGAAACCAGTAATGTCACCATCACTGAGACATCCAGCCACCCTGTGCTGGGGCCAAGTGCTTCTCCATAGTT
>NW_020183035.1:0-552 GCF_003031525.2 Neophocaena asiaeorientalis asiaeorientalis | reverse complement strand
GGTTCTCTTCATGGCCATTTTTGTTTGTTTGTTTTTGTCGCTGTTGTCTGTCTGGCTAGAAGACTACCTCTGTGATGGTGGGGCTGTGACCAGCCACTGCTGCACCCCAGGACCACAGAGCCTGGGGCAAAGTAGGCCTTTAAGACATCTGTGCTGGATGAATGCATGGATTCATTAACTATTAAAAGAATGCGATAATGAAGTGAAAGTCCTTGGGATGCCGAAGTCATTAATAAATTGTAGTTCTTTGCCTTCCTTCACTTTGGAAAGTGGGTTTGCCTGTTTGGTTTGATCACCTGTTGGGAACAAAAAGGGCCAAGGACAGTTAAGAGAAATCCTGGGGCAGAGACTGGGGGTTAGTGCTAGTGAGAGACCCGAACTCTCTACATGAAGGCTATTTCCTGGTCCTCCTATGTGTAGGAGATAATCCGAGCGCATATGAAATTGAAATGCATGGCATTTGTTTTTGTTCTACCTTGTTTGAGATATTTCTGGAAAGGCTGATTGCAGAGATACTATTCAACAGAGGCAATAGGTGTCTGACCCTTGAAC
>NW_020183034.1:0-551 GCF_003031525.2 Neophocaena asiaeorientalis asiaeorientalis | reverse complement strand
GTATAGAAATGCAACTGATTTCTGTATGTTGATTTTATATCAGGAAACTTTCCTGAATTCATTGATTATTTCCAACAGTTTTTTGCTTAAGTCTCTGGGATTTTCTATGTACAAGACCGTATCATCTGCAGATAAACACAATTTAACTTCTTCCTTTCTGAGTTGGATAACTTTTCTTTTTCCTGCCTAATTGCTCTAGCTAGGAGTTTTGGTTTTATGTTGAATAACAGTGGTGAGTGTCAGCACTTTTCCCTTGTTCTTGATCTTAAAGGAAAAGCTTTCACACCTTTCTCCATTGGGTATAATGTTAACTGTGGGTTTCTTGTATATGGCCTGTATTATGTTGAGGTGTCTTCCCTTTATACCCAATTTGTTGAGCGTTTTTATCATGAAAGAATATTGTATTTTGTCACATGCTTTTTCTGCATCTATTGAGATGATTATATGATTTTTTCTTTCATTTTATTAATGTCATGTATCACATTTATTAATTTGTGTATGTTGAACCTCCCTTTCATCCCAGGGATAAATCCCACTTGATCATGGTGTAT
>NW_020183033.1:0-552 GCF_003031525.2 Neophocaena asiaeorientalis asiaeorientalis | reverse complement strand
CCAAATTATGAACCAATACCATTAGTGGACTTTCATACATTCACAGTATAATAAAAAATATCTTCTCAATAGTATTTTAGATTATTTTGTTTTACGTGATTTGTTATAGAAATTGCATACAAATTTTAATTCTGCATGTGCAGATAAAATCTAGTTTTTAATTGTTGGATTTTTATTTTTTATTTTAGAATAAAATATTTGCAAAGTGTATTAAGAATCGACTGCTTGCCATTATTGTGAAATTTCTATTTCCCCATAGATTATTCATTGACGAATGTAATGACTAGTCATAAAATGACATTTAAAAAGTAGTATTATTGTGGGTAGAAAGGAAAATAAGCAATGAGTCAGCTACTTATTTCAACAAACAATTATTTTCTTGCTTGTTTTGTTTTTTGGCTATTTTATTTAAAATTTTCTCCTCTTTTTTTGGAATTGAAATATAATAGTTTACAATGTTTCAGGTGTACAGTAAAGTGATTCAGTTACACACACACACACATACAGGTCATTGTTGTTTATCTATTTTATATATAGTAGTGTATATCTGTT
>NW_020183032.1:0-547 GCF_003031525.2 Neophocaena asiaeorientalis asiaeorientalis | reverse complement strand
TTGTAAAGCAGTTATACTCCAATAAAGATGTTAAAAAAACCCAAAAAAACCCAAAAAACAAATGTTGTCAGGGAAAACTGAGATACTATTTAATAAGGAGGCCCAGAGGAGATAGGCAGGAGAAGATCTGTATCTGAACCAAAATAAACCCTAAAGAATTGTTAAAACTTGCAAACTAAGCACAAAAAGGAGCTGATGCTCTTTGCTATAATGTGTAAAAGAAAAATAAACAGTTTGACCAGAAATCCTCCAGCTGTGGCTATCCCTGCACAAATGCATAGAGAATTACACTTATACTTTTGTTCATGTTCCAGTAAAAATACAATCTATTTTATACGGCTTGCTATTTTCTACACTCTTGGCTGGCTTGCTCCGGCTGACATTTTTTAAGTGAATAATTCAAGCATCCAACATAAAACTAAAAATTTGCACTGGCAAAAAGCAGACATTGCATAAAATTTTTAAACATAAAACCAATGAAGCAAATACTGCAGGGCATGGATATGCTCCCCCACCCCAACTCCAAGCAGTTTAGCCTGTGTTTGCT
>NW_020183031.1:0-548 GCF_003031525.2 Neophocaena asiaeorientalis asiaeorientalis | reverse complement strand
GTTCTTGGATTGGAAGAATCAACATTGCAAAAATGACTCTAGTACCCAAAGAAATCTACAGATTGAGTTTAATCCCTGTAATTACCAATGGCATTTTTCACAGAAGATACCATATTTTGTATGATGTTTATTCTTTTAAATTTGTTAAGGCATATATGGATCAGGGTGTATCTTATTATTGTGAACATTTCATGTGAGGTTTGAAAAAAATTGTTTTCTGTTGTTGTTTGATATTTTTAAAACAAATGTCAACTGGATCCAACTGAAAAAATGTGCTATTCAGTTCAACTATATCCTTGCTGATTTTCTGCTTGCTGGATCTGTCAATTATTGATATAAGGTGTTCAAGTCTCAAAGTATAATATCGAGTTCATGCATTTCTTCTTGAAATTTTCCGTTTTTGCCTCGTGCCTTTTCATCTCTTTCGTTAGGTGTATACACATATAGGATTCAATAATTGATATCCTTATATACACTACCAAATGTAAAATAGACAGCTAGTGGAAGGCAGCCACATAACACAGGGAGATCAGCTCGATGCTTTGTGA
>NW_020183030.1:0-551 GCF_003031525.2 Neophocaena asiaeorientalis asiaeorientalis | reverse complement strand
AGCACAGATTTGCAGCACACTTCTGTTTCCAGTAATGGAGGAATTTATCTGTAAATGGAAGCATGTGTATATACTTCACCCTCGTGAGAAGGGAACACAGCCATCAGGTTGTAGTACTCACCAACATCCTCACTGCAATCCACTACTCCCTTTTCACTCACTTCCGCACTTCCACTGAGGTTACTTAGTGTCTGAATTCCTGACTTGCTCCCTGTGACTACTCTCATCCACGTTCTTGATTTAAATATTCACAAAGACTATCCATTCAAATCCTGGCACTAGCTCCGTTCGTCTGGTCCTCATCTCACGAGAGACACCAATCCCTACAGTCAGACTCTAGACTTTGTTCTGGGCAATAATTACACCATCTTCAAATCTCAATTTCAATTATTCCACCTTCCGATCCCTGCTTTTTACCTAGTTGATCACCCCTTTTCACATTCCCAAACCTCCAATCCTTCAATTCCAACACGTTTCCAATCCAGTGACCCTTACCACTCTTTCAGCATTAATCGTGCCTTGCTTTCAGTTCCTTACTTTCCCAGCTTAGA
>NW_020183029.1:0-551 GCF_003031525.2 Neophocaena asiaeorientalis asiaeorientalis | reverse complement strand
GGGGCGTCACAATGCAGGGGGTGGAGAGGTTCCCTCAGCCTGTGTTCTGAAACCTCAACAGAACCAACGTGTGAGCCAGCCCAGCAGGGGCATCGCCCCCAGACCCTACAACACCGAGCAGAGCTTCACGTCCCCTGAGGAGAGTTCGGTGTTAGAGTAGCTGTGCTTAACGCAGAGCAAGAGAAAAGCTGAATTTTGTTTGTGGGCCTAATGGCGCTCTCGAATCAGAAACCCTGTAAGTGAAAGCCTTAGGGGAGGGGTCGGGGGGCTTTTTGAAGCCGCTTTGCATTCCTTGTTTCCTAGGATTGAGGAAATGTTAAGTTATCCACAAACACTGGGAAGGGGCCTTTGAAGGTCATGATGAGGGTTGAAGCTGCTGGACAGAGCCTGGGCTGGGATGTGGAAGAGGACGCCTGAGCCTCGGGGCAAGTCCTCTGCTGGTTGCAGCCCTTTGCTGACACCGATATGTGTGCTTGGCCCACGTTTATTTCCCTCCCTGCCTCCAAGAGCCCAAAGAGCCCACGGCCCTGACCCCCTCAGTGGCTTTCAGG
>NW_020183028.1:0-551 GCF_003031525.2 Neophocaena asiaeorientalis asiaeorientalis | reverse complement strand
GGGACTTCCCTGGTAGTCCAGTGGTTAAGAATCTGCCTTCTATTGCAGGGGATGCAGGTTCAATCCCCGGTTGGGGAACTAAGCTCCCATAGACTGCAGGGCCACTAACCCGCGTGCTGCAACAAACGAGCCTGCACACTGCAATGAAAGACTCCGCGTGCTGCAACTAAGAGCCAACGCAGCCAATAAATAAAAAAAAAATTTTAAAGCTCCTTATCAGAGGCCCCTGAGATTCAAACAATATAAATTATCTCTATCCTTACGCCTTTGTCCACGCTGACTTACCACCTCAAAGAACTGTTTTAAATTACTAAGACTTCATTTCCCCTTTACCTTTGCTTCAAGATGCCTAATGCCTCTTTTCCAGTTCAGAAACTGGAGAAAGTTATCTCTGAGGATGTGACTGTGTGTGTGTGTGTGTGTGAGTGTGTGTGTGGGATATAACAAGTTGGGTCAAGCATTGGTATATCTTAAACAATTGGAAATTCATACTTTTTTTAATTAATTTATTTTATTTTATTTATCTTTGGCTGCGTTGGGTCTTCATTGCT
>NW_020183027.1:0-550 GCF_003031525.2 Neophocaena asiaeorientalis asiaeorientalis | reverse complement strand
CCACAAATCCATCAACTGGACTTATTTTTCACATTTGCAAATCATGTGGCCAAGGAAGAAATAATACTTTTCATTCATAAGTAAAAGTACAGGTAATTATCAAAGTAATTAATAGGTCTGTTAATAGTAATTAACAGCCCTGGTCTGGCATCTTGGGTCATCTTCAGATGTCATCCTCTTCTGATCCTTGTCTGGTAGTGCTGGTCTCAGTTAGTTGAAGTTGAGTGTCAGAAATGGGAGTTGTAGTTCATCTGAGAGACCTGATATGGTTCCTTCCAACGTGGCTATAAAGAGTCCTTTATCTGATGTCATTTCCAGTATACGTAATCTCCTGGTTGCAGGTCACGGGACATCTGATTGTCATCCAAAGTTAGATTGCTGTGGTAAGCTTCAGACACAAACTTAGAGTGCCCTTTGAATAACTCAAGTAAACTTTACAATAATGACATAACAATAGGGAGCCTTCTGGGAAGTGAGTCTTAGGCAGTAAATACAGACCTCAGTTAACAAAAACTAGAATTTAATGTCCACTGAAACATAATCTTTTTTT
>NW_020183026.1:0-545 GCF_003031525.2 Neophocaena asiaeorientalis asiaeorientalis | reverse complement strand
GCAACGGGAGAGACCACAACAGTGAGAGGCCCGCGTACCTCGAAAAAGAATAATAAAGAAAGCAAAAGAAAGTGCAAATAGCTATATTAACTTCAGACAGAGCAGACTTCAAAGTAAAGAATGTTATGAGAGATAAAGAGGGCCTTACATAATGATAAAAAGGTCAATTGTTCAGGAAGACATAATGATCCTTAACATATATGTGTTAACAACAGAGCGTCAAAATATGTGAAGGAAACATGATAGAACTTCAAGGATAAATAGATAAATCCACTATTATATTTGGAGACTTCAACTCCTCTCTCTCAAAAAGGGAAAGATCCAAAAGGAGTTGAATTCAATACCACCATCAGTGAACTGAATAGAGGATATCTATAGATGACAACAACAGCAGATGACTCATTCTCCTCAAGGTCACATGGAATATTCACCGAGAGAGACCACATTCTGCACTATAAAACACGAATTAAATTTAGAAGGATAAAAATCATACGTGTGCTCTTAGACCACAATGGAATTAACTAGAAATCAATAACAGAAAGATA
>NW_020183025.1:0-546 GCF_003031525.2 Neophocaena asiaeorientalis asiaeorientalis | reverse complement strand
GTAATAAATACACAAGGATGTAACATACAGCAGAAGGAATATGGTTAAGAATATTGTAATAACTTTGTATGAGGACAAATTATTGCTTATCTGTGGACTTATCGTGGTGGTCCTTTTATAACGTATGTAAATGTCAAATCGTTATGAGGTACTCCTGAAACTAACATAATGTTGTACATCAACTATATGTCACAAAATGTCATGGTATTACTACGCATGGCATTTGAAACACTGTTGGGTTAAAACTGTACCACTGTGGTCTGTAGTGTGCTGAGCAGCAGTGTGAAGTGATCAGAGTGTCATGTCATGTCACACATAATCTGTTATGATTGATCGACCCTGCAATGGTAGCATGAAAGCTGCTGTAGACAACATGCAAACAAATGAGTGTAGCTGTGTCCCAATAAGACTTCTTTTGTGACACTGAAATTTGGATTCCACATAATTATCACATTTCACAAAATACGATTCTTTTGATTTTTTCCAGTTTTAAAAAAAATGTAGTACTTCCCTGATGGCACAGTGGTTAAGAATCTGCCTGCCAAT
>NW_020183024.1:0-549 GCF_003031525.2 Neophocaena asiaeorientalis asiaeorientalis | reverse complement strand
TTCTGAATAAAGTTGCTATTCCTTGCCCCAACACCTCGTCTGTTGATTTACTGGCCCTGTCCTGCAGTGAGCAGTATGAACTTGGACTTGGTAACAAGGACACCTGGGAAAGCAGTCAAGCAAGGACTTTTGTAATATTCTAATGGAAAAAAATGGAGAAATATGGGCTGTATAACAGCTCTTTTAGGAGTATTCCAAACAAAATGAATGTGTATTCTCCAAAAGCCCTAATTAATAAAAGGATTGATATTGACCTGAAAGGAGGTTTTCAGACCATGTTGTGTAGCTCTGATTTGAGCTCTGTACTGCTTAATAGTTAATCATGACTTGAAGATACAAAAAAGCAGCTAATTAAATTTGAAGATGACACAAAGCTGGAGGACAAAGTTAAAAATCCTTGGACTACAGAAAAAATATTCAAAAAGGTCTTAAGAGCTGAAGTTATCACCCAAATCTAACAAGATAAACTTTGATGATGTCCAGAAAATATTCTGTAAAGTACATGACAAGGAGACATGACTTAAGTAACAATACATTAAAAAAAAAAAA
>NW_020183023.1:0-549 GCF_003031525.2 Neophocaena asiaeorientalis asiaeorientalis | reverse complement strand
GACTCCAGAGCCTCTCCCACAGCGTTCACAGAAGTTCTGATCACAGTAATCCCTTGCCTAAAACTCTCCCTCAGCTCCTGCTTTCTGCAGAAGAGAAGCCCTCAACTCCCTTAGCATCAAGATCCTTTGTGGTTCAGCCTCTATTCTTTTCCAAGGTCATCGTTGCCTCTTCCCCACAGACCCTCTTTAATTTCTCGGCTCAGAGAGAAACCATCTTATTGGACATCACATTGAAATCAGGTTTGTTTGGCTGCACTACCTGGCTTGTGGGATCTTAGTTTCCTGATCAGGGAGCAAACCCAGGCCCTGGCAGTGAAAGTGCCAGAGTGCTAACCACTGGGCCGACAGGGAATTCCCTGAAATCAACGTGTAGTGGGGCCTGAAGTGCATGTAATTTGGGGACCTTCTCAACCAAATTCCAAACTACCCAAATAAAAGTAAACACTGAAGTACTTATTAAGAATGAGAAAATAAACCACAGCAAAGTAAAAATTCCACAAAGCTATTGATAAAATACACCTCAATATCACCTCACACTGGTCAGGATGG
>NW_020183022.1:0-549 GCF_003031525.2 Neophocaena asiaeorientalis asiaeorientalis | reverse complement strand
TAAGTAGATTCACACAGAGGAAATAAAATGTTTCATAATAACAATGTTAATACCAATAATTACCATTCACCACGCTAAAGGTTCACCACGCTAAAGGCTTTAGATGTATTATCTCATTTAATCCTCTCAACAACTCTAATCATCTACTATTTTAAAAATATTATTGCCAGGCACTCTTATAAGTGCTGGGGATACAACAGTGAACAAACTAGACAAACTAGTTTAGGCAGGTGGATTCTTAACCGCTGCACCACCAGAGAAGTCCCTGTTTATTTGTTTTGGCAATCCTTTAAACTATAAATGACCATTTTTAGCTTTCAGGAATTACACAAACAGGCTTGGGCTAGGTTTAGCCTGCTGGCCGTAGTTTTCCAACCCTAGCAAAAGAAGGAAATATGGGGGTTAGAGGAACAAATTAAAAACTACCATGAGGAAGAAACAAGCCCAGTCCAGAATTTAGAAGATTCTATAGGACAAATGAACTAGTTTATTCAACAATTAAAAATGTTTTTGTTTTTGTTTTTGCGGTACACGGGCCTCTCACCGTTG
>NW_020183021.1:0-549 GCF_003031525.2 Neophocaena asiaeorientalis asiaeorientalis | reverse complement strand
AATTGTCACTCATTGCTGCCATTTTCTCCCTTCCTGCCAAATGTTACCCCATGAAAAATAAGGCCAAGTAGTTTAAAATTATATAGATTTTTTTCTTTGAAAACACCATAGTCATTTAATAACATTAATTTCCATCACAATACTACATAGCACACATCGACTTCCAGGAGCACTGATTTCCTAAGAATCCAAAGGTGTTTCACTCTGATGATCAGTGGAAGGACCTCAGGATACTACAGGCAGGTAGGAGGGAGAACAGTGCCATCTTACCATGAGCTTAATTGAGCTCGCAAAGGAAAACTCATCACCAGATGTTGTGTTTTTACATTCATTAGGATTTATGGCAGATAAAGTTAAAACATCAATAACTTAAATAGAATTATTGTTTAAGAAACTATGTGTTTTAAATTATTAAACAAAGAACCTCTTTTTGGACATTATAATAAAATAATACAGCTGGGGAAGGGTGGGGGGAAATAAATAAGATTTTCCAGGGCTCTGACTGTCTCTCAGTCCAGGTACGAAGGTTCAAGCCTTCAGGGCTTGGGG
>NW_020183020.1:0-548 GCF_003031525.2 Neophocaena asiaeorientalis asiaeorientalis | reverse complement strand
TTCTTAACTGCTGCACCAACAGGGAAGTCCCTAGTTTACATTTTTAAATCTATGACCAACCAAGCTATTGGCTAAGAACATGAGGATTAGACATAGAAATAACTGAATTATGCCTAATAGGTTGCCAGCTTTAAAACATGTAACAATCTACTCTAAGAAGCAAAATATAGCAGTGGAATATATTTTTTTAAACTGTCATTTTTTAAAGTCCCCATTTGCAAGGAAGCCATATTCAAGGATTAAGGAAGATGTATTAAAAGTGTGGTAAGTTAGTTCACTAGTTTTAATGAGTGATATCTGAATATAGTTTAGTCTTTTAACAACTCTACATAAAAGTTTAAAGTTCATTTTCATCTCTTTGCCTTTCAGTATTAAAAACTAGATTAGAATATTAGTAAGAGATCAATCTGGAAATAATTCACGGTAATGAATTTGTCCATCCTTTAAAATAAAAACTACTGGGAAATTATTATGAACGTAGAAAGTCATCATTTTTACCTAGTGCTGGACTTTCGGTTGGGGGAATTCCAAAAAGTGGCAAAGATAGT
>NW_020183019.1:0-548 GCF_003031525.2 Neophocaena asiaeorientalis asiaeorientalis | reverse complement strand
ACATTATTCCGCCTTAAAAAGGAAGGAAATTCTGACAGATGCTACCACATGGATGAAATCTGAGGACATTATGCTAAGTGAAATAAAGCCAGTCCTAAAAATACAAATACTGCATGATTCCACTTGTACAAAACACTTAGTCAAATTCATAGAGACAGAAAGCAGAGCTGGGGAAAGAGGGGGGATAGGGAATTACTCTTTAATAGATACAGAGTTTCAATTTTACAAAAGATGAAAAGAACTACGGAGATGGATGGTAGAGATGGCTGTGCAACAATGTGAATGTATGTAATACCACAGAATGTACACCTTTCAAAGGTTCATTTTATGTTATGTGTACAGCATACCTCATTTTACTGGGCTTCACTTTTTTGCACTTCACAGATATTGTGGTTATTACAGACTGAAGACTTGTGGCCACGCTGTGTCAAGCAAGTCTATAGGCCCAATTTTTCCAAGAGCATTTGCTCACATCATGTCTCTGTGTCACATCTTGGTATTTCTCATAATATTTCAAACTTTTCCATTATTATTATATTTGTTATGGT
>NW_020183018.1:0-549 GCF_003031525.2 Neophocaena asiaeorientalis asiaeorientalis | reverse complement strand
CACCAACAAATGGACAAACTAGAAGAGATGAACACATTCTTAGTAAGTACTTCTACTGGTCTTACATTCCTGCTCATTTTCTGGCATTCCAAAATCTTATTTGAAATTTTGGACATAGACATTCTTAGAAGAATCCACTGGTTAACAAAGAAAATTTTGTTTCATACTTAAAATTTTCTTTTCAATTCATAACTGGTTTTCTGTATGTGAGACATATTGTTTTCTTATATCAAGTGAATGCTGTCGGGAGTGATCTTCCATCACTTGTTCCTGTTTCTGGAACATGGCTTGCTCTGTGGCTTGGCATTTTGGAGCTGTCCCTTTTAGACAAGTCTTGAATAAACCATCTTCTCACATAATTTGGCAGAAGCAAAATGGCATCCTCATGTAAAATGTCACCTGCTCTAGACTGGCATTATTCTTGAGATTATAAGTATTCGAATAATGCTCTAAGATTCCTCTCTGTTTATCTCAGAAATATTACTCCCTGATGGTTTCTAAGAGGATAGATTTGGTTATTTTATTAGGTCAAACTTTAATCCTTGATAG
>NW_020183017.1:0-543 GCF_003031525.2 Neophocaena asiaeorientalis asiaeorientalis | reverse complement strand
CAGCATTTACTGCAGGGCACCAAGCAAGGAGTCCAGGCAGCCAGTGTAAAACAAATACCATAGGTAGAAGTATATTTTGCCATGCAAACATTTTTGTATCCATGTACATTAATCTGCCTAGACAAGAGAAAGGAGACAAATATGAAATAAAGAAAAATAAAAGTCCAATGGTGTTGGATTTAACTGGAAAAACCCAGCTGGATTTCGGCCCATAAAATGTACTTAGAGGTAATGATACCTCGGTAACAGTAAGCACACAGAATGCTGAGATCTTGATTTCTAAGTTACATTTCCCAAAATAAGGACACTGTCAAATAACTGATCTCAGTTCTAGGGTAGAAAAAGCAGAAAGGAAGCCTAGAAATGTTTAAGACTAAATGAGTTATGTCAAAATTATACAAAGAAACATGAAGGCTTTCCCAATGGCCAAATTTGGGGCAATTTGAACATCAGCTAAAACAATTAAATAGGGAGGAGCTTCAAGATGGCAGAAGAGTCAGACGTGGGGAACACCTTCCTCCCCACAAATACATCAGAAATACA
>NW_020183016.1:0-548 GCF_003031525.2 Neophocaena asiaeorientalis asiaeorientalis | reverse complement strand
AAAAAAAAAAAAAGAAGATTAGCTTATTTGTTTAATTCTAGGAAAACCTTATGAGACTTTGATTGGAATCTAAGCTTAATGGATTAATTAGGAAAATTTTGTATCTTTTTGATAATCCCATCCTTGAGTGTGTTATCTCTCCATTTTTCAATCCTTTCAATGCCTCGGTTATGTTTTGTAACTTTAAATGTGTTTTTTAAAAACCTTTGTGGATCTTATGGATGCAACCTCTTTTAAAATAATAATTTAGGCTTTTCCAATTATGTAGGAATGCTATTGATTTTTGTATATCACATCCATTAACTCTCCTGTGTTACCTTGTTCTAATAATTTCTAGATTTTCTCATTAGATTGGTTATTATCTCAAATTAATAGTCTTCCTGTCTCATTTCTGATTCTTGTGTTTGCTAGGCCTTCCTGTATAATACTGACTAGAGGAAATGAGAGTGGGCCTCTTCATCTTATGCTGACTTTAAAATAAATGCACCTCAAGGATCACATTGACTTTGATATTTACTGTGAATTTTTTCTTTTTTCTTTTTTTTTTT
>NW_020183015.1:0-545 GCF_003031525.2 Neophocaena asiaeorientalis asiaeorientalis | reverse complement strand
CCTTTTATTCTGAGCCATGTGGATGACAGGGTCTTGGTGCTTCAGCCAGGCATCAGGGCTTTGTCTCTGAGGTGGGACAGCCAAGTTCAGGACAATGGTCCACAAGAGGCCTCCCAGCTCCACGTAATAAAAAATGGCGAAAATCTCACAGAGATGTCCATCTCAGCGCCAAGACGCAGATCCACTCAATGAACAGCATCCTACAGTAATGGATACCCTATGCCTAAAAAAAGCAAGAGATCCACACAACCTCAGCCATTAGCAGAGAGGCTGCTGATAATCATTATAAGGTCACAGACATTCCAAAACACACCACCAGATTTGGATCTGCCTGCAAGAAAGACAGGATCCAGCCTCATCCACCAGAACGCAGGCAAAGGTCCCCTCCACCAGGAAGCCTACACAGCCCACTGAACCATACTTAACAACTGGGGACATATACCAAAAACAATGGGAACTACACACCTGCAGTGTGTGAGAAGGAGATCCCAAACACAGTAAGTCAAGCAAAATGAGAAGAGAGAGAAACACACAGCAGATGAAGG
>NW_020183014.1:0-547 GCF_003031525.2 Neophocaena asiaeorientalis asiaeorientalis | reverse complement strand
TGTTTTTGTTTCCCTTGCCTTTGGAGTCAGATCCACAAAAACATAACTAAGACCAGTGTCAAAGAGTGTAGTTCCTATGTTTTCTCCTAGGGATTTTGTGGTTTCAGATCTTACATTTCAAGTCTTTCATCCATTTTGAGTAAATTTTTGTGTTTGGTGTAAGATAGTGGCCTAGTTTTATTCTTTTGCATGTGGCTGTCCAGTATTCCCAACACAATTTATTGAAGGGATTATCTTTTCTCCATTGTATGTTCTTTGCTCCTTTCTCATAAATTGATTGTTCATATATGTGTGGGTTTATTTCTAGGCTCCCAATTCTATTCCATTTATCTGTGTGTCTGTTATTCTGCCAGTACCATAATGTTTTGATTACTGTAGATTTCAAATATAGTTGGAAATTAGGAAGCACGATACCTCTAGCTTTGTTTATCTTTCTCAAGAATGTTTTGGCCATTCTGGTCTTTTGTAGTGACATACAAATTTCAGAATTTTTTGTTCTATTTCCATGAAATATGCCATTGGAATTTTGATAGGGATTGCATTGAAT
>NW_020183013.1:0-547 GCF_003031525.2 Neophocaena asiaeorientalis asiaeorientalis | reverse complement strand
TTGAACATACACTTACCACATGACCAAGCAATCCCACTCTAGATATTTACCTAAGAAATAAGAAAATATATGTCCACACAAAGACCTGAACATGAATGTTCATACCAGCTTCTTTCATAATAACCAAAAGTTGGAAAAAATTCAAAAGTGCATACCCTGGTCTATGGATAAGCAAATGGAGTATCATTCAGCTACAAATAGGAACAAACTGCTGATACACGTCACAACATGGATGAACCTAAAAAGCATTAAGGTAAATGAAAGAAGCAAGATACATAAGGCTGCATACTATAAGATTCATTTATATGACATTCTAGAAAAAACAAAACTAGAAGAAGAAACAAGATCAGGTGTGGGAGTAGGGGAGAAGTTTAATTGTAAAGGGGAACAAGGGAGTGTTTTAGGGGGAATGAAAATGTCCAATATCTTGATTGTGGTGGTGTTTAAATGACTATATATTTGTTAAACCTATAGAACTGTACACTTGAGAGGTGAACTCCATGGTATATAAATTATACCTCAATAAACCTCATTTTAAAGAAGAGAA
>NW_020183012.1:0-547 GCF_003031525.2 Neophocaena asiaeorientalis asiaeorientalis | reverse complement strand
TTAAAAGTATATTATGATCATATACTTCTGTTAACTTTTAATGAAATGTTGGGTTTTATTATTTTCACTGCAAACCTTCCCTGAAGTTAAAATTCTATTGAATAAGAATCACTTGACAGTATAATACCATTATTTCCACAAATAATTCAGATGTACCTGACATGGAAGATAAAATATTTAAAAGTTCTATTTTGAATTTTAAGCTGTAGTATAGAAGGTACAATTTTATATAAATACCTTTGCAGACTCAGTGCATAAGATACTCTGAAGTTGAAACAGTGGTGGATCATCAACTGTTAAGTTATCATTCATAATCAGTTCAGCTTTCTCCTTTTCTTCTTCAAGGTCATCAGCAGTCACTTGACTTTCCTTGGGTTTCTCAAGTGTAGTAACAAAGTCTATCAAAACTGAGTTCTCTTCATTTTCAACTGATTTCAAGGAATTATGGTTTTCAGTGCATTCTTCATTCTGATCTATTTTGTGACAGAGTAACAGAACTAAATCTCCCTTCTGAATTAATAAGGTGGATAACAGATTCATTTGCTTT
>NW_020183011.1:0-546 GCF_003031525.2 Neophocaena asiaeorientalis asiaeorientalis | reverse complement strand
TGGCTGCACCATGCAGCATGTGGGATCTTAGTTCCCCAACCTGGGATGGAACCCGTGCCCCCTGCTATGAAAGCACGGAGTCTTAACTACTGGACCACCAGGGAAGTTCCCCTAACTTTTTTTTTTTAATAGCTCACCTTGAAATAATTGTAACAGCAACAAATATTCTTTGAATGTTTGCTTTGTCAGACACTGATGTTTTACATCTTTTAATTCATTTAATTCTCTCTGCAACTCTATGACTTAGGACCTATATAAGGATACTGAGGCCCAGAGAATGACCATTTAATCCAGGTCACTCAGCTAATGGGCCAGGGTGGGGGACTCGGGGCCGCAGGGACTAACGCCCAGCTGAGTCTGCAGGGGGAGGGGGGGGAAGGAGGGGCGAGGAGAAGGGTTGTCTTTACAGTTCGGAGACAGACGAGGGCAAAGGGAGGTTTGGAGGAAGGTGGCCTGAAATAGTGAGAAGCTGGTAACGGGCGTGGTACAAGGAACCGAAAGGATATGGAAGAAAGAAGGGAGGTCTGTGTAAGTAGCTGAAAGGAT
>NW_020183010.1:0-538 GCF_003031525.2 Neophocaena asiaeorientalis asiaeorientalis | reverse complement strand
TCTGGGACCCCTATAATGCAAATGTTGGTATGCTTGTTGTTGTCTCGGAGGTGCTTTAAACTGTTCTCATTTTAAAAAATTTGTTTTTCATTTTGCTGTTCCGATTGGGTGATTTCCATTATTTTATCTTCCAGATCATGTATGCGTTCTTCTGTATCACCTAGTCTGCTGTTAATGAGAAGGTCCTTTGCCAAGTTGTGCTTCACTGATAGAATATGTAAAGCCTTTAATAATTATCATGTAGATACATGTTTCTCACTATGATATCTGTAATATGTTAAGTGAGGAAAAGCAGGTTTCAAAGTAAAATTCATAGTATGATCATACCTTTGTTAGAATTTAACATTACACACATTCATACACATGTGTATAGAAATAAGTCTCAGATAATAAACATCAAAATATTAAGCATGGTTATCTGTGGGTGGTCAAATTACAAGTGATATTTTTATTGTTCATCTGGGTTTCCTAAGCAAAATAATACAAGTTAAAGACAGTTTCTGGGGACTTCCCTGGTGGTGCAGTGGTTAAGAATCCA
>NW_020183009.1:0-545 GCF_003031525.2 Neophocaena asiaeorientalis asiaeorientalis | reverse complement strand
TGATGAAAGGGAAAATCCTACAACCAAGAATACTCTACCCACCAAGGTTATTATTCAGATTTGAAGTAGAGATAAACAGTTTTATGGATAAGCAAAAGCTAAGAGTTTAGCACTACTAAAATGGCCTTACAAGAAATGATAAAACGATTTCTCTAAGTGGAAAAAATTTACATCTAGAAATATGAAAGTTATAAAAAGCAATCTCACTGGTAAAAACATGCAGTAAAGGTGGAAGACCAACTAATTATAAAACCAATAGGAAGGTTAAAGGATAAAAGTATTATAATTATCTATATTTCCACTGAGTACATAAGGAATGCACATACACAAAACGATGTAAAATACGACATCAAAAAACAGACTCAGGAAGAGTAAAAATGTAAGGCGATTAGAATGTGTTCAAACTTGAAATCATTAAATTAAAATAATCATATCTATTTTTTTGTACACATACCTCATGGTAACCACCATCCAAAAACTATAATAGATACGTACACACAACACGAGAAATGAATCCAAATGTAACACTAAAGGTAGCCATTAAA
>NW_020183008.1:0-528 GCF_003031525.2 Neophocaena asiaeorientalis asiaeorientalis | reverse complement strand
GCAGATTCTCAACCACTGCGCCACCAGGGAAGCCCTGGAACCACAATTTTTAAGGCTGGAAAAGCATTTACCATTCTCTTGTCCTCAGACTGTCAAACCTTTCCTCACAGAGTCCAGGGTCCAGGGGAACATCCTTGGGGAGAAGACAAGATGGAAGTGGGAGGGTTAGGGCTCCTGACTTCAACCAGCTCACCTGCTCTGGTGCCCTTTGAGAGAAGGATTATTGTATAAGGCTTAAGAGCTGGGGCACTCAAATCAGACAGCCTACGTCTGAATCCAGCTCCACCACTTACTGTCTGTGAGACTAGGGTAAGTTCCTTAACCACCTGTGCCTTGAGTGCCTTGTCTTTAGTATTTAGATAATAACAGTATTTATAGGGTTGCTGGGAGGATTAAAGTTGTATATAAAGCACTTAGAATAATTCCTGGTATGATATAAGCACCCAATAAATTTTAGCATTATTATTTTGCTTACTTGCTACATTGGTTTCTGTGTTTAGATCCTATAACTACTAATTTTTTTTTTTT
>NW_020183007.1:0-545 GCF_003031525.2 Neophocaena asiaeorientalis asiaeorientalis | reverse complement strand
AAAAAAAAAAAAAAAGAGAAGGTGTAGGGAGGGGGATTGTTAATTGAAGAAATACAGTGGGTTAATGGCAGGTCTAGGACTGATAATTAAATCCAGGTCTCAAGATTACTAATCTAATAGTTTCCAGGACACCATTTTAATTCTCACATGCTTTTACATTATCAACATTTTCCTCATATTTTACTTGCTTATTCTCTGTCTTTCCTGCACTAGACTTAAGTTTTGCAAAGGCAATAAAATGTATTCATTTATGTAGTACCAGAATCTATAAAACTATGCCTTATACACAGTGCTCAGTATTTGAATTATGAATAAACTGATTAGTTCAGACAATCTCTACATGTACACTAACCTTTCAAGAACAAAAATAAAATCCACATGAAAACACGTAAGTTTTGGAGTTAAATAAGCCTTATAGTTTTATATTAATATAGTGCTTCACTCTGTAAATATATACATGGACTGCCAGATTAGAATGAGCACTGAGGGACTTCCCTGGTAGCACAGTGGTTAAGAAACCACCTGTCAATGCAGGGGACACGGGT
>NW_020183006.1:0-543 GCF_003031525.2 Neophocaena asiaeorientalis asiaeorientalis | reverse complement strand
GGGACGCTGGTGAGGACCTGGACTTGGAGAGGGAGGTAGAGGTTGGAGCAGTGAGTCAGTGAAGGGCTCCAGAAGGTGCAAGTCCAGGTTGTCGTCGTGGTGAGAGCGTCTCTCTAGACTGGGGTTGGGGGTCCAAGGGGACGGCTCTGAGACTAGGCCCAACAGGTCGAAGCCAGGCACACTTCCAGTGGAAGGGCGGAGCCCAGCAACGGAGCCGGCTGTGGCATCCATCCCAGGTGGCAGGAACTCAGCATCCGTGTCCACATCCTCCTCTTTGGCCTCTTCTTGGCAGGAGATCTCTGGGACAGCGGCGCAGAAGAATCACTGCTCCAGGGCAAGGTACTCCCCAGGAGCGCTCAGTTAAGCACCCTGTTCCAGGCCCTGTCCCAAGGGGTGCTGGATGCCCAAGCCCACCAGGGCCTTAGGGACCAGCATGAGGATGCGATCTCCGAGAGACACTTGCCTCACGGACGCTGGCTCGGGCGCCAGTACTACGTCGACATCGTCCAGGGGCACGTGCAGGGCACAGCCGGCGGGCAGGAC
>NW_020183005.1:0-545 GCF_003031525.2 Neophocaena asiaeorientalis asiaeorientalis | reverse complement strand
GTTGTTGCTGGACTTTGAGGAGTGTGAGGCGGGCTGTTTTTCGTTTCTCTTTTAAATAGTACCACATTTTATTAGTGTCATTTATTGATGTCTGTGTGTTGTGTTGGCAGCAGGGGGAAAAACGGTCAGCTTTCTCATGCGTTGAATATGACGGTAAAATTTCCTCAGTGTGCTCCTGCTGGCTAAGGGTGGCCTGTGGTGAAAGTTGAAAGCCAGTTCCCATTCCTGGAACATGCCCAGCATGGGCTAGGAGGCGCTTTGTGGAGGGAGGAATCCATCCCCTCCCTGGCACTCGTATCTTGCCTAGGGATGTTCAGCAGAAGAGGTTGCCAGTCCGGGCTGGCAGCGGCCCTGAGCAGAGAAATGCCCACCAGGAGGGTCGAGACCAGGCCGTGAGTCTGGCAGGCTGGCAGTGAGTCCCTGTTGCCCAGTGATCCCAAAGCCTCCCGCTCAATTGAGTGCCAGTTGTCCGAAGCGAGCTGTTTTGTTGGGGTTTCTGGCCCCTTCATCTCTCCCTCAGGGCATGATTTTATTGGAAGCTCAGT
>NW_020183004.1:0-528 GCF_003031525.2 Neophocaena asiaeorientalis asiaeorientalis | reverse complement strand
TAGATAAGCAACAAGGATATATTGTATAGCACAGGGAATTAGAGCCATTATCTTATAATAAATTTTAATGGAGTATAATCTGTAAATCTACTGAATCACAATGCTGTATACCTGAAACTAATAAAATATTGTAAATTATACTTCAATAAAATAATCAGCAAGATTATAGAAGATCTGAACAACATAACTAAAAAGCTTGACCTAAAATACATATTCTTTTCAAATTGCACATAGCACATTTACCAAAAATGACCATATCCTGGGCCGTAAGGCAAATTGCAACAGATGTTAAAGGGATAAAATAATTGAAAGTATGTTTTCTGACCACAGTGAAATTAAGCTAGAAATCAATTTTTTAAAAAAGATAACTGGTAAATCCACAAATGTTTGGAAATTAAGTATTGTACTCTCAGATAAATGATAGGTGATAGATCTCAATAGAAAGTAGAACATATTTTGAACCAAATGATAATAAAAATATAGCATATCGGGCTTCCCTGGTGGCGCAGTGGTTGAGAGCTCGCCTGC
>NW_020183003.1:0-545 GCF_003031525.2 Neophocaena asiaeorientalis asiaeorientalis | reverse complement strand
TTTTCTTCTCCATTCCCTACCCTAATGTCTCCGCAGCGTCTTGGACCCCTGAGCGAAAGCGTTGAGAACATGTCTTAGGTTATGTGCATATCCTTCACGCCCTGCTTGTGTGCGTGTGCTTTTGGTCTCTGTGCGTGTTACTGGGCTGCAGACCTTGCACCTCTCGCTCAGTGCAATCTCAGTGCGACGTTCCATGTGCACAGTGCAGCTGTCCTGTGTAGGCGCCTGCCCCGCCCAGCTCGCCTGCCCCCGTGATGGGCCGGAAGGAGCCTCCAGCTCCCAGGTAAAGCTGCGACGGACACCCTTGTCTCTTCAGGAACGGCCTGGAGCTGCAGTGCTGTGTCATGGGACACGTGTGTTCAACGGTACCAAGTGCTGACAGCTTGCACTCCAGAAAATGCTTCACCAGTTTACACTCCTCCGGCCTCCACGTGCCCCACCCTTGCCTTGCCAACCTTTGTACATGCACAGGGGTAAAGTGACGTGTGATTTTTGTTTTAATTCACTCCGTTTGAACAGTACGCAAAATAGCTTTATAAACAAAA
>NW_020183002.1:0-542 GCF_003031525.2 Neophocaena asiaeorientalis asiaeorientalis | reverse complement strand
AAAAAAAAAAAAAAAAGTTGGCTTGAAGAAAATGAGAAACTTGTGAATTTAGGATTTCATGAAAAGCGAATAAATTTTACTGAGAAGCAATTAATCAAAATAGAATTAGAGTTCCCTCTTTTTCTCTCAAACATATTTTGGTCTCTTCTGTCTCTACTGATTTATAAACAATTAACATTAAAAGGTTTTCAAAACATAGTTTTATATTCTATTTACCTTGGGAGAATAAGAGCCATCCCTAAGAGATAAGCAGGTTTTCCATTAAAAGTGTAGGTTATTCTCAAAGGGATATTGAAAACCAATATGATTTCTGAAAAGGTGTGGTCCAAATATGGCTAGCAGACTTGTAATTATTTTCTGTTGGTCTACTAACTATTAACTACATTTCAAAGATTAAAAGAGAGAAGATGGAATGTGTTATGTTCCTTCTGTTTTTGTTTGTTTGTTTGTTTTAATGTGTGTATACAAAACCAAAAAAAAAAGTATTATTAAAAGCATTGCAGAGGGGGAAGATGGCGGAAGAGTAAGACGCAGAGATCACC
>NW_020183001.1:0-542 GCF_003031525.2 Neophocaena asiaeorientalis asiaeorientalis | reverse complement strand
GTTTTCTGAGTACAGGTCTTTTACCTTCTTGGTTAGATTTACTCTCTTAGGTATTTTATTCTTATGGATGCAATTGTAAGTGAGATAGTTTTCTTAATTTCTGATAGTTCATTTTTAGTGTATAGAAATGCAATAGATTTCTGTATATTAATCTTGTATTCCACAACTTTACTGGGTTCATTTATTAGTTCTAACAGTTTTTCAGTGGCATCTTTAGGATTTTCTGTATATGTATCATGTCGTCTGTCAACAGTGACAGTTTTACTTCTTCCTTTACAATTTGAATTCCTTTTATTTCTTTTTTTTGTCTCATTGCTGTGACTAGGACTTCCAATACTATGTACAATGAAAGTGGTGAGAGTGGACGTTCTTGCCTTGTTCTGATCTTAAAGGAAATGCTTTCAGCTTTTCACTGTTGAAGATGATGTTGGCTGTAGGTTTGTCATATCGGGCCTTTATTATGTTGAGGTATATTCCTTCTATACCATCTTTGTTGAGCGTTTTTTATCATAAATCATTGTTGAATTTTGTCAAAAGCTTTT
>NW_020183000.1:0-493 GCF_003031525.2 Neophocaena asiaeorientalis asiaeorientalis | reverse complement strand
GTGTGTGTGTGTGTGTGTGTTGTGTGTGTGTGTGTGTGTGTCTTCATATATATATGTGATTGGCATCAATTTAATATTTTTATGGAACCGTAGCAATAGATCATGTTAGATATGTGAAAAGAAAATCAAAATTGGATCCCTGACCTAATATACCTAACTTTAGAGGCATAAGTGCATTATCAGATATCCATGAGCCAAAGAAATAACATGAAGGTAAGTTTACTTGGTGTCTAAATATGGCGTCATTACTTTTTAATATTTTCTAATGTCTAGTCTTAGAACCACAGGTCTTTTCAAATGTCCTTTAATTTCATGTATATTCACGTGTAGTCAGTACACTGACAAGTGGTTATTGAGCCAGGGCAGGTAGCAAGAGAACACAGATTTACATTGCCTAAAATTGAGTCACTGAAACCTGAATGAAGAGGAACACCGATGAATTATAAATTTAAGTTGAGGTGTGTGTGTGTGTGTGTGTGTGTGTGTGTGTGTG
>NW_020182999.1:0-542 GCF_003031525.2 Neophocaena asiaeorientalis asiaeorientalis | reverse complement strand
ATCTCAGAGTGAGATGCCAGGAACTCAGCCAGGCACCACTTCAGCCAGCATAACTGTCAGATTTACTTAGAGTTAGGAACAGAGGCTCCAAAGGCACTATTGACTTGATGTAGGCCATGCAGAAAGCTTAGAACTGAGGTCTGGTGGCCGACAAATCTACCAAGGAGAAACAATGAACCCCAGGTAATCATAACCAGGTTGGTTACAGGCAAAGAGGGAGGAATGTGTCCTGGTGGGGGCGGGGTGAAAACTTCCTCTGTTTCTGCTTCCCCAATTCCCACCGCCCAGGGGCCCAGACACCGGGCCACGTCCTCCTCAACACCATGTGCTCCCATAATGTCTTCTCCTGGCTCAGGCACCACAGAAGGGCTCCTGACTTTAAGGTTCTCAATACTGAGAGGTACAGCCATGAAATGTCTTCAAAGTGTAAACAAATTGAAATGAAAGATCACAGACCTCCAGACTACTGAAGTGGCAGATGAGGTGAGGGTGAGAAAAGGCCCCTTAGGCTCCTGGTCCTGGAATGAGGGAGGAGGAGGAGG
>NW_020182998.1:0-542 GCF_003031525.2 Neophocaena asiaeorientalis asiaeorientalis | reverse complement strand
GAGACCAGCCATATCTCTTCCTCGGGGATGAGTGTCTCACTATCCCCGCTGTATTCTAAAGCTTTCAGCACCAACTAAACTATTCTTAAGAAGCAGGGCTGTACCTGTATCTGTGAAAAATAGTAACTGCCTTGGTTCCAGGACTTCTGCTTAGATCTGGCCATGATGATAACTATAGAAGAGGTGAAGTTTATTTTTTACCTCTTCTCTGGAGCACTGGCTCCCAACGAGAATGATTTTGCTCCCTCTTCCCAAGGGGTATTTGGCAACAGCTGGAGACATTTTCCGTTGTCCCAGTTGAGGGGTGTTATTGGTATCTAATGGGTAAAGGTAAGTATGCTGCTAAATATCCTACAGTGCACAGGACAGCTCCTCCAGCAAAGAGCTGTTATGTCTAAACGTCAATGTGTTCAGGCTGAAGACCCTGCCTTAGAGAATTCTCACCCCTCCAAGAACCCCTGACGTTGTGAAGCCAATGGCCCATTGTTCTCTGGGAACTAGACTTCTAGATCTCCTCTATTAGTAGAGGACTTTAGAAGTCC
>NW_020182997.1:0-542 GCF_003031525.2 Neophocaena asiaeorientalis asiaeorientalis | reverse complement strand
AAAATACATTTTAATTGTCGGTAGACACCATAAAAACAGGAAGGATTTTTAAGAAAAATACAAAGAAATTTCTTCCTCTTTAAAACAGATAAATTGGACCCCTCATACTCATTCATGCACTTATTAACCATCAACCGTGTACTTGCTGTGTTAGACACTGTATCCAGACCTCACCTAAGATCCCTCCATAGCCCTGTACTGAAGTCTGGGATATTTTAGCCCCTTCTTAAGATAGCCCATTTCGTGGGACCCAATACTGGGTATTATTGTGCTGTGTTTCCTTATGTGGCTGTCAGTGTTCCACACTTGTGGTTGTAGGTGTACCCTTGTATTTACAGCAGATATGAAGGAGATAATATTTCCAGATGGGCTTTCCAGAGTCACTGCACTTTATAGGCTTACTCATTCAACACATTTGTTGGCTAAGTCCTCAAACTTCAAGGTTCAGAAATTTGACTTTATCAGTCTGGTTGATAGGAGTTAAGGGAATGGAGTCATATAAACCTCATTAACACGAGATCCTGTAACCAAGCAGGACCCTA
>NW_020182996.1:0-542 GCF_003031525.2 Neophocaena asiaeorientalis asiaeorientalis | reverse complement strand
CCTGCCTTCCCAGCCCCACGCCCAGCCACGATGACCTCCAGGTCCCGTTCCTCACCTCCCCTCGAATCGGGTCCGGGCTGCTCACCACAGCGGACTCAGCCACCGCTGGGTGCTCTGCCAGGGCGTTCTCCACTTCTGCCGGCCCAATGCGGTACCTGCAGGACCAATGGTTCCTTCTGAGCCAATTCCCGGGCGAGGGTGACCCAGGCCCTCAGATCGCATCTTTTGGAGAGACACATCTTCCCTTGGCACGGAGGGTATCTGTCACAGGGCGCCAGGGCCTGTGTAATGGGACTGAAATGTGAAGTCCTGAACATTCCATGCTAAGAAATACAAGGCTCAGGTGCTCCCCAGGTGAGAGAGGAGGTGAATGCTTCATCCTCCCAGAGCTCTGGGGCTGGCTCAAGCTCAAGCAGCTTCCCCTGGCATGAAAACTCCTTAGCTTAAACATTTGTACAAATTTTACAGCCTGTTCCTCACTGTTATCAGCATTGGTTTTAGAAATTAAAGACAACAAACACAATTTTCCTGAAATTCCCAGG
>NW_020182995.1:0-522 GCF_003031525.2 Neophocaena asiaeorientalis asiaeorientalis | reverse complement strand
TTGTAAAGCAATTATACTCCAATAAAGATGTTAAAAATTAGAAAAAAGTGTTCACTCTGATCAATGTAAAATAGCAAGAATTCTAGCAACATTAGAGGAGAAAGCAATCATCTCTAACAATTCACAAAACTGACAAAGGCTGTAACCTGAGTAAGTCCATTAGTATAAGCTGAGAATTGGAGCCCAGGTATCCAAATGTGATATCACAGTACAGATGGTTGTAGCACAAGACTGTTTTGGAAGGCAGAAGTGAATCAAGAGAATAAAAAGAATAGGTTTTCAAACAAGATCAACATCAAATTTTAGAAAATGATTTTCACATTACTTAATAAAATAAATTAGAAATTTTCTGAGAACCCTACAATACATTAATTGTAGTTGTTGTTTACAATCAGACTTCATTCTATCACATAATGTAGGATCTCTTTTACCATCTTTAAACAATCACCACTTAAAGAAACACTGTAGTTACTGTAAATGTTATCAGATACCTACTTTGAATGGGATATATATATATATATA
>NW_020182994.1:0-541 GCF_003031525.2 Neophocaena asiaeorientalis asiaeorientalis | reverse complement strand
GTGCTACACAGTAGGTCCTTGTTGGTTATCTATTTTATATGATTCAGGTTAGACTTTTGTTCCCTTGACCTAGAACTTTTCTGTTCCTACAGATCAAGTAGGAATGTAGTAGGCTTCCTATCAATTTCACTTCTAGGAACACCATGATGAAGTAGCCAACGCCCTAAGCCTGTATGAGTCAGACTTTCCCAATGGCTGCCTTGACTTTGCTGTCTATTACACTAACCATGTCCACCTTGCTTTTGGCGGTTGATTGCCACCACTTGGCTCCTGCCACCCTGGATCTAATTACTCCCATTGCATTTAGGCCTCGATGACTGCAGCTGCCACTGTGAGATCTGACCTGCAGAGAAAGGTGATCAGAGCTCTCCAAGGATGTCAGGGCTCCCCTCACAAACTTATTTCTCACAGTGATGGTGAAAGGTCTTCTGCAGAGAAAGATAAATACTGCATGTTTTCACTTGTATGTGAAATCTAAAAACTAAAACAAACAAATGAATATAACAAAACAGAAGCAGACTCACAGATACAGAGAACAAAC
>NW_020182993.1:0-541 GCF_003031525.2 Neophocaena asiaeorientalis asiaeorientalis | reverse complement strand
TTAATTAATAGCTTCCTACTGACATTATAACTTAATATTTTCCTATGTGTTGACTCAGTTTCTTATTAATTTATTAATATTTTCCTTTATTTTTCTTTCAGTTCTATTGAGATATTATTGACATACAGTACTGTAGAAATGGTGGGTGTACAGCATAATGACATATGTTGTAAAAGGATCAGCAAACAATTTAAATTTTTAAAAAGTTTACTAAATACTTCATATGACAGTTTGGTGACCTCCATTTAAAACAAGTTAAATTTACACAATTCATAACATTACATGAAATGGGCTGTGCAATTCTCAATATTACCTGGTGTTCTGAAATTTGTACATAAACCACAGCTGGGGAAGTGCTAATTCATGAGGCAAATTCTGCTCCTTTCTTCTTTCTTTTACTCCAGTAGTCGCCTCTGAGCCCTGTTAGCCTGGAGGCTGAATCTTCCGTGCCTTGGGGCAGGGCGGGTCACTCCCCTCAGAGGAGACCAGAAGGTCCTCCTGGAGACCGTGGACTGGGACATGGGTCAGTATCACCCAGGTT
>NW_020182992.1:0-539 GCF_003031525.2 Neophocaena asiaeorientalis asiaeorientalis | reverse complement strand
AAAAAAAAAAACAACTCAAACTATACAAACGTCTGAGTGAAACTACCTCTACAGTAGTCTTGAATAAAATATTTTGCTAGTTTTTAAACTTTGTTGACTTAATAGATATTGTATTATCTCATTAGAACTAGAATAAACCTTATCTTACTTTTAAAAAGGGAACTCTTTACTCTTGCTCTACCCTTAATATATCTATTTTTTAGAATACTGCATAGTCTAGCTAAACCTATAGTATTTTTTAATTTGAAAAAACAGAAACCATAAATCTGGGTTTCTAGGCTTAATATTTAACACAGGAAGTGTTATTTTCAATAAAATCTTATGGTTTTCTTTATACCCTTGTGGAGAAAATTTTGGAAACTGAAATTTGATTATCTATGTTTTTTCTTGATTGTTTCCCCTGACTTTTCCAAAGACAGTAATGAGTTAAGTTGCATGGGTAAAACCCTCACAGGGTTCTGTTTGTTGGAAGATTTTTAATCACAGTTTCAGTTTCCATGCTTGTGATTGGTCTGTTTACATTTTTTATTTCTTCCTGG
>NW_020182991.1:0-541 GCF_003031525.2 Neophocaena asiaeorientalis asiaeorientalis | reverse complement strand
GGCACCCTTTGTTTTATTCAGGGGAGTTTCTCATGGCTTCTCAGTTTCAATTCAACCTAGAATACCTTTAGGTGCTTCCCAGGCCCCAGTCTTGCCCTGCCCGGGGGTCCCACCCCAGCCTTTCACTCAAAACTTGCCTCCCTGCCAGCCCCCACCTCTGGCTCAGATCCAGGCCCAGCCCTACCTCCCATCTTCTCTCCTATCCAGACCACCTTATCCTCCACCCCAGATGAGTACCTGTGGACTAGACTGTCGTACATTTCAGAACAAGACACTATATTTTATCCCAGCTGAAACTCAATGCCTGAAATGCCCCTTGTTGCAGAAGCAACTGAAAAGTGGGGAGCCTTCACCCTCTGTGGTCAAAAGGTCTCAGAAAGGCTTTAACCAACTCATTCTCACCCTTCCTCAAGACAGGGGACGCTCCCAGGCCCGAAGGTCAGCAGTTTCCATTCATCGTGAGGACTTAATTGGCCCTGATCTCCAGAAGCAACATCTTCAAAAGAGGCTCATCAAAGAGCAAAGCAAGAGGGGCCTGGCC
>NW_020182990.1:0-541 GCF_003031525.2 Neophocaena asiaeorientalis asiaeorientalis | reverse complement strand
GGAAAGCTCAGAGTTTCAGATTTGAAATTATTCAAGAAATGCTTAGGTAATAGAATGTTCTCACGGACCAACAGGCTTTCTGAAGATATTCTGTTGTTGTTATTGTTGCCCTTGTAAGTCCTCAGCCTTCCATGGACATGAACTGGAGTTTAGTTGTCTACTCAAAGACCTAAATTCAATGAAATAGTCCAATGTGCAAGCATCTCCCCTGAGCAGGGTCAGCTCCACTTACTCATTCAACAACATTTAAAGCATAGCAAGGGTGTACATTTTTCTAAGTACTGGGAATAATAAGGCATGACCTCTGTCCTAGAGGAGTTCACCCTCTAAAGGAGGGGTGAGTCTATATAAATAAATAACTATAGTACAACATAAGTGCTACCGGATTTACAGCCAGACATAGTCATCTGTAGAATGATTCTGTATTCTAAACCCTGCTGCTCTTCCCATCCTATATTAGATCTGTACCACCTATGTGAGTAAGGGATGTTATAAAAACCTCAGCTCTACCCAGAGAAGATCTAGTGAGGATGATGTGGGC
>NW_020182989.1:0-530 GCF_003031525.2 Neophocaena asiaeorientalis asiaeorientalis | reverse complement strand
GGACCCTCAACCACTGCGCCACCAGGGAAGCCCTATTTCATGCTGTTTTAAAGTAAAACATCAGTATTCTTTGTTTTTGAAGTGATAAAAAGTTATTTCATTATTTACACAATCCATATTCTGAAGCAGTTACAAATTGACTTCAAAGAACATTGACTTAATTATTTCACATATGCAAAAAGACGAAAGTAAGGCTAGTCTGCAGGTCTAGGCCTCCTCTTCCCTGTGAGCCGGTTAGCCTCTGACTTATGGTGGGGCAGAGCTGTTTCTGTCTAGTCAGACACTCGTCAAATGAGTGGACTGCAAACATGACAGCCTTGACATTGACATTGCCAGCACTGCGTGACCACTCCACCTGCCACAGGGAATGAAAAGAAGGTGAAGAGAAGCAGAAATGCTTTATCTGAGAGAAGATCTACAGTTTGCTATCGATGGAAAGCTTGCAGTCCTTGCAACAAAAGAAAATAAAACAACTTTTAATTAAAAAACAAATCCAACAAACAAAAATGAAACTAACCAAACAAGCAATC
>NW_020182988.1:0-541 GCF_003031525.2 Neophocaena asiaeorientalis asiaeorientalis | reverse complement strand
AGTCCATTAAACCCCATAAAGAAACCACTTCAGAAGAGGATCTGATACCCACTACCCCTAAAAGAGCAACACACATTATAAGGTGAAAATTACTTGCTTTTATTTATTGTGAAAACAACTTTATGAAATGATTTGCAATGCAAAACGTGGAAAACTGCTTTGAATAACTGGGACAATAGCTACAGCATGGGAAAACATATGTAAACAAACTTCACTGCCACCAAACTAGACTCTACTAATTTATCTCAGATGGCATCACAGAGTAGCAATGGCAGCTTCTGGTAAACGGAGAAACAGCAGCAAAGTCCTGCAGTGAAGCTGTGATTAATTACTAAACTGAACTGTTCACTCCACTAATCCTACAACTTCCCTGCATTTATCTGTCTATACATTCCTACTTACTACAGGACAAACACCCACCAAAGTGGTTCCAGAAGACAAATGAGATAGAAATTCACAGTTATATTTGACTACAAGACAAATCCAATAGAAGCCAGTGGAGGAAATTGGGAACTACTGCAAAGTTTTACTATCTAGTCCA
>NW_020182987.1:0-541 GCF_003031525.2 Neophocaena asiaeorientalis asiaeorientalis | reverse complement strand
CAACACCTGCCTCAGAGACTTCCCTCTGCTTCTTATCACCGGCTGTCACCAGACTTACATGCAATGTTCCATTGCTTCCTTTTATCTTTTTTCCATCCCTCAGCATGCAAAGGGGTGGAGCCCAGACACTCGCTGCCACGTAGATGCACCCTGAGGACACGATGGTCGGCGAGAGAAGTCAGACACAGAAGGACACACAGGGTCTGACCCCGCTGAGGAGAAACGTTCAGAACATGTAGATCCACAGAATCAGAGAATAAGTCCCTCGTTGTCAAGGGCGGCCGAGGGGAAGGAGTGATAGCTACGGGCTTGAGGGACATTATTGGGGAGAAGGAAATGGTCCAAATAGTGACAGTAGTGATGGCTGCAGAGCTTAGTAAACTGTCCCCCATGCACCGATGCAGCCTCTGAGAGCATCGCCCTCAGGACGAAGGGCGACCGCAGGAACCAAACAAGAAGTGGGTTCTCGGCCAAGACGCTCAGCTGGCGCACCCCACGTAGGGAAGTCACTGGTACTTGCTGAACCTCCAAGGAGACTGGC
>NW_020182986.1:0-540 GCF_003031525.2 Neophocaena asiaeorientalis asiaeorientalis | reverse complement strand
CAGCTTAATCATAAACTCAGCAGAGGAACTTGGTATTAGGGAGACTTATTTCTATCTGCACTCCTCTTTCAACCTTCACCAAATCTTTGAGGAAATTGGCCAACTACCATTCTCACAACTTCCTGCTGAAATGGGGCATAGTCCTGCTTCAGTTTGGAGAGTGGATACTGAGTTGGAAATATTCCTGAGTTCCAAGTCTTGGATCCGAGTCTTGTATGATTAAGATCTATTTTCTTACTCCAACATTTCCTTGCAACAGACACAATTAGAAATAGTTGAAAGAGTGACAAGTGGAATTTTAATATACAAAATAGATCTCATTCCCTGAGTAATTCAGGAGAATAAGCCTGAAAACCAGTCTGGACCTAGCATTTTGGGGAAACCTGTAGCCAGATAACCAGTTGCCTATTTTTATCTAAGTAAAAGATAAACTATTGGCTACTACAAATATGTCTCACTTTTCTGTTACCATCTGATCTAAAGCAACTTCATTGTCTAAAAACAATTACAAGAGGAGATCTTGAGACCATAAATTTGCAG
>NW_020182985.1:0-540 GCF_003031525.2 Neophocaena asiaeorientalis asiaeorientalis | reverse complement strand
TATTCCAACTGTTATTTATAAACTAGTAAGTTTATATTGTACTACCTGATTCAAAACTAAGTCTTAAAGTGAAGCCATGAGATCTTGAGTTTTGTCTGTTTATATGTCTGTGTGTACACTATACATATAATACATCTCTACCTCTGGATAATATTATCAAAATTAAATTTATGAAAAAGCTCCATTTAATTGACTGAAAAGCAAGCATTTACAAATTAAATATTTCTAAATATAAAGAAAACTGACAAGAATGAATTTCAGGTTCACATGATCTAGGAAATATTCAACATTAAATTAACATCTGGTATTAAAACCAGCTTAAGCTTTTTGGTTTAATCAATACAGTCATGTCTTTTATTGTAAATAAGTTTACTGAAGGTCAATAAGTTTATGTTATTTGTGTTGTAGACTGTCAGCAAGGAAAATCAACTTGGTATGATGATATTTTCGTAAGTTATGAAATAAAAGTAAGTGAGATAAGAGTTTTCAAGTGAACTCGTTAGGAATAATTATGTTTTGGGTATGTCTATCTAAAATAGT
>NW_020182984.1:0-540 GCF_003031525.2 Neophocaena asiaeorientalis asiaeorientalis | reverse complement strand
TACTTCTTTTCATGCCTTGTTTACTCCACTTAGACCTTGCCTCTCCTTTGACTGTTCAAATCTTCCCTATCTTTCAAGACTTAGCCCAATTTCCACCTCCTCCACGATGTTACCTTTAGCTACCTGAGCCCCTGAATTCCCACTGTACTTAAAGTCTGTATTACAAGTTGCTGGATGCGATTCTCTAAGGGTATAAACAGGTAACTCTCCAAAGATGGGGTCCAAAACTTATGCAGCTACTGTGTCCCTTGTGGAGCCCAGCAAAGAGGTAGGTGCAAAAGAGACTTGGGACATCATTGCATTGCACTGGATTGAATTAATTTTAATTGAATAATGTAAGGAAATAGTTATAGAAGAGATCCACTGGGGAGTTGAATTTCAGAATCTCAGATTTTCATTGGTTGAATCCCAAAATGTGTCAAAAGGCAACAATATCCACAATGGAATGGGGTGCTTTCACAAATTACCTTATCCATATTGTCTTGCTAAATATGTCTTTGATTTATTTGTGCCTCTTAGAGCAAGATCGGTGTGATTATT
>NW_020182983.1:0-540 GCF_003031525.2 Neophocaena asiaeorientalis asiaeorientalis | reverse complement strand
TTTTACAAAAATAGGATTCTATACAGACTATCCCTGAATATTGTGGACACCTTTAGTATAGATATGGGTGTAATAGTCTCTTTTACTGCTACCTAGCACTTCTTCATTTGGCTTTGCCTAAATTTAATCAATCCACACTAAAAGGTATTAGTTATTTCAAAACACAAATTTTTAAATAAATAACATCACACTGAATATCCTTTTACATATAACTGTCCATTTGGGCATTCCCATAGGATAAATTTCTATACGTAGCACTGCTGGGTGAATGGTTTTATACGCTTGGCCAAAGCACTCTCTGAAATGGGTGTTCAACTTACATTCCCAAAACAGTGTCTAGAAAGAGTATTTCTCCATACTATCCCCGCCCCAGGTACTTTTAAGTCTTTGCCAATCTGAAAACCAACAAGGACTATCTTACTGTGGTTTGTATTGTTTTGATTACCAGCAAGACTGAGTATTTTTCATGTTATTGGCCACTTGATTTCTTCTTTAAGAAGTGCACAATTTTCACTAGATGACATGGGGATGATTTTTTTT
>NW_020182982.1:0-527 GCF_003031525.2 Neophocaena asiaeorientalis asiaeorientalis | reverse complement strand
GGCGGACTCTCAACCACTGCACCACCAGGGAAGCCCGCTATATGATATTTTTAAGAAGATATATGAATTAACCTTTTTCATCATTAATGACGATGATGATGGTAACTAGCATCTATTTGACCTTCACTGTGTGCCAGGCTCTGTGCTAACCATTTCACATGATGTTATTTTATTTAATCCATTAAGTATTATACTCCTGTTGCAGGTGAAGGAACTGAAGCTCAATACATAAAGTTAAGAAACTTGCCTAAGGACACACAGTAAATGCCAGAGGAAAGAATAATTCACGGATATTGGGTTCTAAAACTAAGATTTCAACATGCTGATTGGTAACGATATATCATTAAGTAGGGTAATATTAGTAAATGGGATAATGCTTACATTAAACATTGATGAGCCTGTTCAGAAAGAAACAATGGAATGACTGGAGTAAAGTACATATTAAGTAATTGTTATCAGGAAATGATAATTCCACCAAACAGTATTTGCCAAGTCCATTATAATCAGTTAAGTCTTTTTCTTTGGTC
>NW_020182981.1:0-539 GCF_003031525.2 Neophocaena asiaeorientalis asiaeorientalis | reverse complement strand
GCCATCTTCTGGACTAGTTCTTGTTTGTTTTTATAAACAGCTTTATTGAGGTGTAATTTACATATAAACATCACTGAATTTAAATGAACATTGGAGATATTTAAGATATTTTTTAGAGCAGTTTTTGGTTGACAGCAAAATTGAGAGGTACAGAGGTTTCCCATGTACCCCCGTCCGCACACATGCATGGCTTCCCCCATTATCAACATCCCCCACAAGAGTGGTACATTTGTTACAATCGATGAACTTACATTGACACATAATCACCCAAAGTCCATTGTTTACCTTAAGGTTCACTCTTGGTGTACTTTTTATGAGTTTAGACAAATGTATAATGACATATATTCATCATTATAGTATACAGGCTCTTTTCACTGCCTTCAGTTTCCTCTGCTCTCTTCCTGTCCATTCTCCTCTGCCAGCCCTGGCAACTATTGATCTTTTTCCTGCCTCCATAGTTTCGCCTTTTCTAGAATATTATATAGTTGGATTCATACAGTATGTAGCCTTTTCCGATTGGCTTCTTTCACTTAGTAATA
>NW_020182980.1:0-538 GCF_003031525.2 Neophocaena asiaeorientalis asiaeorientalis | reverse complement strand
CAAAGAGGCCAAGAGACTTGTTTAACTCATATATATGAAACTCTGTGCTTTCCATAGTACTGATCTTTGGCAGGGGCAATAAAAGGCACCAAGCAAAAACACTCAAATTAGCCTTGTCATGGAATCCCACTGATGCCTCTCCAATTTGCAAATGGTAAATGAAGTTCCACTTTTGAATTTAACTTTGATATCTGCTCATGTGCTAAGTTCCTAACTGCTTAAAATGTAAGCAACACAGAGCTGCAAAGAACTAAGTTTAGCACCAAATTCTTCAGGGAGCAAAAGGTGTGGGTCCTTTCCCAACCATTATTAGCTCTTTTAAATAGTAAAGCAGAAAGAATTCCTGAACAGCCAACACAGGGCCTCTCCCCAGCCACCCAGAACATTATTTTTGGAAAAGCGTGTATTTCTGAAGTGAATTATCTGTGGCCAATAGGAACCTTTGTGGTATGGAAAAATACATTGTTTGTGTTCAGCTGTAGTGTGAGAAATATAATGAAAATACATTGCTGTAGCCTAATCCAATATACTTTCTTTG
>NW_020182979.1:0-538 GCF_003031525.2 Neophocaena asiaeorientalis asiaeorientalis | reverse complement strand
CTGCCCCCTGCCCTCTGCCCCTGCCCGCCCAGGGGCCCCAGGTCTGGGCAGAGCCTCCTGCAGGCCGAGTGCATGCGATGCTGCTGGCGGCCACACAGGGGCAGCAGAGCTCAGCGTGTTCAGGGACCGGATGTCCAGCTCACGGGGCCGCCCTGGGCCCTGAGGTCGGGAGTGGCCAGAGGGGACGCCTGCACGGAGGCCAGCCCCAGGCTCAGCCGAGCCCGGCCCTAGGTCCCCTGACCCCAGCCCCAGGTTCAGCCTGGACCCTGTCCCCAGCGGGCCGAGCTTACTGGCAGTAGGTCACCCCTTGGTCCTGGGTCATCGGGACTGAGGTGGCTGCACCTGTGGTGAGTGTCCACGCCGAGTGCAGCGTTTGGAGAACTCAGGGGACGCTGGGCCCTGGACAGTGAGACTGGTGCTTGGGGGACAGGACGAGGGCGCCCCCTCCTGGCCCCCTGTTCTTGCACCTCTGTGGTGGGGGTCCTGGGGGTTCTGGCAGGAGGGGGCGCCTGGTGCCTGCCAGGGGAGGGAGCCGGGG
>NW_020182978.1:0-539 GCF_003031525.2 Neophocaena asiaeorientalis asiaeorientalis | reverse complement strand
GGTGCATGCGATGCTCTGTGCGATGGTCTGTGCAATGGTCAGTGCGATGGTGAGTGCAAACCTGAGTGCCATGGTGACTGCGATGGTGAGTGTGAAGGTGAGAGCGATGGTACATGGAATGGTGAGCACAATGGTGCATGCGATGGTGTGGGTCATGTTGTGTGCAATGGTGATTGAGATGGTGAGAGCAATGGTGAGAGCGATGGTGAGTGCGATGGTGAATACGATGTTCAGAGTGATGGTGAGTACAATGGAGGGAGAGATGGTGAGAACGACGTTCAGCACAATGCTGAGTGTGATGAAGAAAGCGATGGTGAGAGGGATGGAGAGTGCGATGGTGAGTGCGATGATGAGAGTGATGGTGAATACGACGTTGAGTGAGATGGTGACAGCGATGTTGAGAGTGATGGTAAGAGAGATGGTGAGTGCAATTGTGAGTGCAATGTTGAGAGAAATGGTGAGTGTGATGGGGAAAGCGATTGTGAGTGTGAACGTTCCTGTGATGGTGAGTGCGATGGTGAGTCAGATGCTGAGAATGA
>NW_020182977.1:0-538 GCF_003031525.2 Neophocaena asiaeorientalis asiaeorientalis | reverse complement strand
TGAGGAGTAGATTAAGATAATGCATGTAAATGACCTAGTATATAAGTTATAATTATTCCTTTAGAAAGTTTGAAAAAATTATTTTATGCTGGAAAGAGATGCAGAATATCTTCATTTTTTGAATAGTAAGGAAATGCTGAGGTACATAAGGAATATTTAAGTACCAGAATTTCGCTGTGTAGAGACTGAGAATATATATATATTAATATGTTATATTAGTTATATTAATATAATATATATTATAAATATATAATAATATATATAATATATATATTATATATATTATTATATATTTATAATATATATTATATTAATATAACTAATATAACATATTAATATATATATATTCTCAGTCTCTACACAGCGAAATTCTGGTACTTAAATATTCCTTATGTACCTCAGCATTTCCTTACTATTCAAAAAATGAAGATATTCTGCATCTCTTTCCAGCATAAAATAATTTTTTCAAACTTTCTAAAGGAATAATTATAACTTATATACTAGGTCATTTACATGCATTATCTTAATCTACTCCTCA
>NW_020182976.1:0-538 GCF_003031525.2 Neophocaena asiaeorientalis asiaeorientalis | reverse complement strand
GCCCAGGGGTCCAAAAAAGGAAAGACTAATTCACTCGGCTGGTTGGAGAGCTGATGATACTACCAGGAGGTCTATGAAAAGCTTGGACTCTGCTCATGAGGAATGCATGAACACTTGCTTGCTCCCTACACAGAGCATACAGGGCAGATTGAAACACAGGTGGCCGACTGGTATCCCAAAACTGCCCCCTCCACACACACCACAGCCTGAGCTGAGCAAATGCTCCAGCCCCGCTTGCCTCAGCTCACAGCTCCCCACACTGGAGTGAAAGTTACCATGATCAAGGAAGGACCTTGGCTGTGAGATGCTAAGGCAGCTCAAACCCAAAAAGCAACTGAGCAGGGTGGGGGCAGCAAGTGTTGGCGCTTACTTGGGTGGCACATCAGAGGCAGTCTAGATCACTGGCAGCAGCCAGCCTGCCACAGCCCACACCCTGGTCCTTGCTGAGTGTCCATGCCAGCCCATCTCGCCCCAGCACTGCACTGCTCTGGGGTGAGGGTGCAGTGCTAGGAGCAGGGATAGCACACACCTGAAGGGA
>NW_020182975.1:0-536 GCF_003031525.2 Neophocaena asiaeorientalis asiaeorientalis | reverse complement strand
GGGGAGAGAGGAGGCCAAAGGGCAGAGAAAAGTTTTTATGTCTAAATTTTCCTTGACTTGTCTTAGAATATGAATTTTTATTTCATCACCTACCAACTGAATCAAGTTGACATGTATGGAATCTTCCACATAATACAGCAGAATACACATTCTATTCAAGTGCTTATGGGAGTTTCACCAAGATAGACCATATTCTGGATCATAAAACAAATCTTAACAAATGTAAGATAATTGAAACTATACAAAGAATGTTCTCTGACTTTAAAGTAATTCAACCAGAGGTCAATAAGAGAAAGTTAAGAAATTAAGAGAAATCTTCCAAACACTTTGAAATTATACAGTACACTTCTAAATATTTCGTGGATCAAAGAGCAAGTCTCAAGAGAAATTATAAAATATTTTGAACCAAATGAAAATTATGCATATAAAATTTGGCAGGAATCAGATAAATCAATGCTTAGAGATAAATTTATAGCATTAAATATCTGTATTATAATATAGCTGTTTCACTTTGTTATACAGCAGAAACTAACACA
>NW_020182974.1:0-538 GCF_003031525.2 Neophocaena asiaeorientalis asiaeorientalis | reverse complement strand
GCTGGGCCCCAACACACAGGCTGGAAGCTGGAGGTACAGCAGACTCCTGAATGTCTATGCATTGTTGAAGGACATTAGGTTTGATTTAGGGGACAACAGGGAGTTCATGCATCAGGATGACTGGATAAAAACAGGAACAATGAGGTGTAAATCTATGCTTGGATCCCTGCCTTGGCACATTATTGCTGTGTGACTGGGTAGGCATTTTAACCTCTCTGAACTTTTGTTGCCTCATCTCTATAACTGGGATAATCTGATCAACCTTCCCAGAACCCTGGGAGGAGCAAATGAGATACCTTTGGAAAGATTCCCTGTGCAAAGTGCCTGGCACATAGTCAGTTTCAACAAGTTAGTTCCCCTTCCAGAATATGGGACCCTGCAAGTATGATGGAGAGCTGGTCCCACAGAGTCACTTGGGGAAACTGTGGCACTCCTTCCGTTCTTAAGGAAAGGGGAGTTTTGGAGGCAACCCCTTACCTGTGAGCTCAGTGTCCTGACAGGAGGGACTCCCCCAGCAAGGGGGCCATGGCAGGCAAAT
>NW_020182973.1:0-537 GCF_003031525.2 Neophocaena asiaeorientalis asiaeorientalis | reverse complement strand
AGTATGTCTTTTTTTTTTTTTTTAACCACATTAGCTATCGTTTTCATGTTTTTTCTCTAGTATGGTTTA
Source organism: Neophocaena asiaeorientalis asiaeorientalis (assembly GCF_003031525.2). Classification (NCBI taxonomy): domain Eukaryota; kingdom Metazoa; phylum Chordata; class Mammalia; order Artiodactyla; family Phocoenidae; genus Neophocaena; species Neophocaena asiaeorientalis. The sequence continues at coordinate 468 of NW_020182973.1, read as the reverse complement.
TAAAATCAGAGATGACCAATATGAGGGAATTCTGTCCTTGGATAAAGAAAGAAGTATGTAATTTTTTTTTATTATTCTAAGTACTGAGTCGCTAAAATATGTGGACAGAGATTTGATTGTTGATTAAGTAGTTCATATTCCTATTTTACAAAGCACATCCCTCCTCTGCTTTCTATAAGCAGCCTCTTTAAGGTAGTACATGAGAGTGGGATGTTTCTTCCCTGAAATGTTTGTATGATAGGTCTCTAATTAATCCAACTGTTATTGACTTGTCTAATAAAGATGATGCTATTTTAATGATCTCAGTGGCAGGCTTCTATATCAATAGGAGCTGTGATAGTTAAATTGTAAAGCACTGTAAGTAACATACTTTCCGTTTAAATAGAGGTTATAATGCAGTTACTGTATTTTAGAATATAAAATATTATTTTTTATTATTATTTTTTTTTTTGCGGTACGCGGGCTTCT
>NW_020182972.1:0-537 GCF_003031525.2 Neophocaena asiaeorientalis asiaeorientalis | reverse complement strand
TTTTTTTTTTTTGAAGTCGCTTGGGCGATATTGTAGAAGAGATATGAAGAAGGTATTTTCTCTTGGTGGATTGCTACAATATGATTTGTAACCTGATGTTACAATAAATATTTGAATATACTTGTTATCTCCAGTACGTGTGACCTTATGGGTTGCTACTTCATCATAGCAGTCAGAAACTGTGACTTAGCATTGTGAAAACCCTCCCAAGTGACTGTGAGAGCTTTCCTCCTCTACTTTTGAGAGCTTGCAGGCTATAGAGAAACAAGTTTTAGGTTTTGCTCTAGGGAAAACAGTGACTCCGTGCTTGAAATATGCGGGAATAGTATCTAAGAAAAAGCTTGAGTTGTCTAAAGGGGATCCTATAATGGGCATCAGGGCTCACTAGGACTGAAAATAAGCAAAGAAACAATTTACTTAGAAATGAAACCTTAGGTTGAAATGGGAAACATGCACTTATTCCTGAGAAGATTTTTCACTGTCCATTTTATTTTTAAAAAAATTTTGTTGAAGTATAGTTGATTTACAATGTTGTGT
>NW_020182971.1:0-536 GCF_003031525.2 Neophocaena asiaeorientalis asiaeorientalis | reverse complement strand
AGAGTAGCCCCCGCTCGCCACAACTAGAGAAAGCCCGTGCAAAGCAGTGAAGACCTAACGCTGCCAAAAATAAATAAATAAATTTAAAATTTGATAAAGTACAATTTATTTTTTTATAGATGATTATTTTTGTATTACACTTAAGAAAGATTTTTCTCCTACATTTTCTTCTACAAGGTTTATAGTTTTAGGTTTTATATTTAGGTCTCTGGTCCATTTTGAATTAATAGCAATTATTTTTAATATTTTTATTTTTTATTTTTAAGAATTATTTTTGGACTAATGAAAAATAAGCCGTCTTATTTTGAAAAAAAAATGTTCTTTCAATGTCATATGATAATTTTCTTTTTGAAACTGTCTTTTTCTTTTTAACTGCTGTTTTGCTAAATCCATAGTATCTCGTCAGATCTCCAGAACTTATTCATCTTGCATAACTGAAACTTTGCACCCTTTGACCAACATCTCCCCATATCTCCCTTCCCCCCAGTCCCTGGCAACCACCGTTCTACTCTCTGCTTCTATGAGTTTGACTGTTT
>NW_020182970.1:0-536 GCF_003031525.2 Neophocaena asiaeorientalis asiaeorientalis | reverse complement strand
TGGAGTGGGAGTTTGGGATTAGCAGATGCAAACTATTACGTTTAGAGTGAATAAACAGCAGGGTCCTGTTCTCCTAAAGAGCACAGGGAACTCTATTCAATATCCTGAGATGAACCATCATGGAAAAGAATATAAAAAAGAATGTCCATATGTGGATAACGGAATCTCTTTGCAGTACAGCAGAAATTAACGCAACACTGTAAATCAACTACACTTTAATTAAAAAAAGGAAAAAAAATCACATCACACTTAAAACTGGGAATTCTGGTTTCAAGTATTTTGGAGGACATGCTAATTGCCTTTGTTTGAAGGATTTCAATAACATATGTTATTTCTGAAGATTTCAATAACGGAAGTTCAACCAACTAAAGTAAATAAATGAGCCACAAGTGCTTCAGGACATGTGACATCGAAAGGTAGTCACAATATACGATAGGCTTTTTATTTCAATGAGATTGAAAATAAATAGAAGGGTGAGTCCTCACTGATATATCTGTTAAACAAAATGCCTTAAAGAGGGTCCATTTTTTTTTAAA
>NW_020182969.1:0-537 GCF_003031525.2 Neophocaena asiaeorientalis asiaeorientalis | reverse complement strand
GATCCCCTGCCCTCCAACACCCCCCCAGGCTTCTTGGGTCCTTGGGGGCATAAAAGGGAGGTTGAGGAGATCAGGAGAGACAGGCAGGATGGGCCCTCCCAGATGAGAAGAGCAAGAGAGGAGAGGAGGGCATTTACCCCACTCACGTGATCCCAGAAAGCCTGCTAGGCTCCCAGGTGAGGTACCCTGCCCTCTGAGACAAGGGGTGGGGGGGGCACACCTGGGTCCTTCTGTTCCTTGAGCCTAAGGCCCACCCCCAGAGCCCCCAGGGCCTTCTCCAGCCCTGTGGGTCCTGAGCATTGGCTCTCCCCACTACCCAAAACATGCTCTTGCTTAGGTCCCACCCTCCACAGCCAAGGCCTTCCCCCCACTTCTTTTTTTCTTTTCCCTCCTCCTTTTCACTACTATGGTACTGATGTACCTTCTGGTTGTTGATTCATCTATATTTGTATTTTCATATTCTTCCTAAGATATCTGTTAATTTCCTAGTCTAATTTTATGTTTTAGTTTGTTATTGTTTTTTTTGCTTTTTTTTTT
>NW_020182968.1:0-536 GCF_003031525.2 Neophocaena asiaeorientalis asiaeorientalis | reverse complement strand
ACTTCAGTTTGAAAACCAATGTACTGGGCAAACCAGAAGCACTGTCTTATAAACAATAACGATAATATCTTAGGTTTTAAATACATTTTTTAAAGCACACAATATTGTAAATAAATTGGAAAGTGGTAAATTGAGTTGAGATGCTCTAAGACGCCTGTATTGTTAGAGAAGAGTGTAAAAGTACTAACATAAGAATTTGACAAAGAAAGCTTCCATACTGTATGTAATCTCTAGTGTCATGATGAAAACTAACAATTATCTTAAAGTATATAATTTCCATCCTAACAGAAGGCGGAAACAGAGAAAGAAGAAATTCATTCAAAACATGGCAAAAAAAGAGAATAAGGAATAGAGAACAAGTGGGGCAAATACCATGCACTTATATGACTTTTAAAAAAAAACACTAAGAATTATATTAAGTATATTAAATCAACTATACTCCAATAAAACAAAATTTTTTAATGAATTATATTCAGTATAAACAGAACAAAGATTCCAGTTAATCACATCAAATACAAATGCCTTGAAACTGTCAG
>NW_020182967.1:0-535 GCF_003031525.2 Neophocaena asiaeorientalis asiaeorientalis | reverse complement strand
TGTAGGTGCACGTATTAGGGACTCAGCATGTCGTGTGTCCCTGTACAGGTGGAAGGTTTGCCCCTTGAGGGCAGGTCCGTGTCTCACTTGTCTTCCTGCCCCGAAGGGTCTGTTAGAAGGAGCAGCGAGAACAGCCACAGCCCACGGTGACACCGTGCCAGACTCTGGTCCACTGGCTCTTTACACATTGCAGCCTCCGACCCGCCCAGCACCCCGACAGAGTAGGTACCACTCTTATGCCCATTTTACAGCCCAGGAAACTGAGGCGGGAGAGGGTTAAGTGTCTGGGCTCAGTGGGTGGTGAGTAAGCATCAGTCTACTGCATGTGCGAATTCATGGTACCGAAAAGTGGACACACGGTCCCTTCCTACTTCCTCTCTCCTGTAAAGACAGAATTAAAGACAGGTGTTTCTGAAAGTCCACATGTTATGTAAGGCGTTGATTGTTGGCAAGTCATCCAGTTGAAAGAGATGTGCAGACGCGTTTTGCCCGGGGGCTGTGGTTCTCATCTTCCACGTGTCCTGCACTGTAGGAG
>NW_020182966.1:0-534 GCF_003031525.2 Neophocaena asiaeorientalis asiaeorientalis | reverse complement strand
GTTCCCTGCACTGTACAGTAGGACCTTGTTGTTTATCCATTATCTGTTTTGTTTTTTTCCTATTCAGGTTAAGCTACTTGAGCAACAGTTCATTAACAGTTGGCAATGCTCTCTGGTTTAAATGTTGAAAACATCACAACTCCATAAATAAGGAAAAAATCCTTACTTTTATGCATTTTGTGTTTATTAAAGTACCACAAACCATTAAATGAATTTCAAACACAAGATGTGTGCACCAAATGGGTCAAACTGCTCTGAGTTGATAAAGCAAAGACTGATGACCGTGCAGGTGCTTGTGGCCGAGAGGTCAGGGAGGAGACAGGAAACATCACATCGGGAGGTGTTGGGGTCAGATATGACTGCATCTCACGCCAGTTCTGCCCTCTTGAGCCCTATGACCCTGGGGATGTTATTTAGCTTTTTCAAGCCTTGGTCTCCTTATTAATGAAATGGGAGCAGTTATAGTTGCTGGAGAGTGTTGAGTGGGAGCACAGGTTTGAGACCCCTTGTGCAGGGCCAGCCCTACAGGGCGTC
>NW_020182965.1:0-535 GCF_003031525.2 Neophocaena asiaeorientalis asiaeorientalis | reverse complement strand
CTCCAGAGGCCCTCCTTTCCACATGCTGCCTCTCCCCTTCCATACAAGTCCTCAGGTTGCCTATATTCTTGCTAATTTTCTGTCTATTCTTCTATTTATTACTGAGGAAAAAATGTTGAGATATCTCACTTTGGATTTGTGTGTTCCTCCAGGCAATTCTATCAGTTTTTGCTTAATGTTTAGGATTGTTATGTATTCTTGTTATGTCTTATGAGTTCATCCCTCTGTTATTATAAAATGATCCTCTTTATTCCTCGTACTATTCTCTGTTCTGATATCTACTTTATTTGATACTAATTACCATCATATCTTTATTTTGACTACTATTAGCATATTATATATTTTCTATCCCTTTAATTTTACCCTACTTATGTCTTATATTTGAAGTGGGTTTCTTGGAGTCAGAACATAGCTGAGTCTTGCTTCTAAATCCAATCTGATAATCATTGCCTTTTAACTGGGGTTTTTAAGTCATTCACATTTAATATGATTATTTTTATTGTTGGGTTTAAATATACCTAACACTTTTTTTTTT
>NW_020182964.1:0-535 GCF_003031525.2 Neophocaena asiaeorientalis asiaeorientalis | reverse complement strand
TGGGCTGGATTTGGGCCCGATTCACCTGTTGGCCTAGTACCATTGTGCAGGTCACAACCTGCTTGTGATATGTGGCTGTCCTGGTTATAGATAGAAGAAATATTTCCTGCCTCAGTAGCATCTGTTACAGGCAAAACCTAGGTCTCTAGGTTTTAGACATCTGTTTCCCACCAATATTTGAGTGGCAATTGGATGACAGAGCAAAGAGAGAAATGTATTTGAATTAAAACTAGAGACAAATATAAACAATATGGGGCGATCAAGGTGTTTTCAGTAGATTGAGAAGTCTTTAAAAATACCTACCTGAGTTGCTGAAGTCATATAATTGAAGAAATAGTTCATGGTTTTATAGGACATTATACTGGGAATGGTTTAAATAATTTATTGGTTCTTTTAAAAAGTCATCCAAGTGCAGTCTAAATCTGTGAGTCTTTGTGGGCAGATAGAGCCCTTGTGCAAATCAGGAAAAGGCACTATGTCCTCTGGGCAGATACAGTCCCACACTAGGGTGACTGCTTGCCAGGAAACATGGGAT
>NW_020182963.1:0-522 GCF_003031525.2 Neophocaena asiaeorientalis asiaeorientalis | reverse complement strand
TGATAAGTTTCTTTTTCTGTGTGACTTATTTCACTTAGAATTATTGTACCTAAATCCACTCATTATGCTGCTACTGGCCTTACGAAATTGCTTTCATGGCTGAGTGATATTCCATTGTATATAAGTACCAGAGCTTCTCTCTCCATTTTTCTCTTTCCTGCGATACTTAAGATGTACCAACGTCGAGGTTCTTGTAAACAGAGCAGCCCTAAATTTTGGGGTGGCTGTTTCTTGTTGATTTATAGTCTTCCGTAGATATACGCCCATGAGTGGAAGTGCCCAATGCCCTGTAGCTCTGTTTTATAGATGTTTTAGGAAATACCATACACTTTTCCAGAGAGGCTGTTGGCAATTTATATCCCACCGATCAGTGTAAAAAGGCTCCCTCTTCTCCAAGGCCTGTCCTGCCTTCCTGGATTTTACACTTTTTTCAGGTGGCCCTTTTGACCGGTGGGTAATGAGACTTCTTTGTAGTGAGGAGTTGCATTGCCTGCTTGCTTGGTTGGCCAAAAAGGGCGTATG
>NW_020182962.1:0-534 GCF_003031525.2 Neophocaena asiaeorientalis asiaeorientalis | reverse complement strand
TCTTCAAAGCCTATCATGGATACAGAAGAAGCTTTCCACCCCTCAGCCTGCAGTGTGCGTATGGGGATTCCTGACGGTCAGAGGTTTCCTATCTGAGTCTGCTAGGGTGCTTCCCTCTGGGAGATATCTGAGAAAGCATCCCAGAGCCTCAGAGGGAAGAGCAGTGTCTCTCCTCCTGAGCGCCCTCTGAGGATTCTCTCAGTGTCTTCTGTGTGTGTCTGTCACCTGGGCAGTGGTTTCTGCCAGATGAGCAATTGTTACTTATCTTCCATTTCTTGAATAAAATACACTTCTTTTTTGTGATGGTAAAGGTATTTTCTTTCTTTGAAAACCTGCTTTTAGCAATATCATATCATAATTTTGGTTGATTTCGTTCCTTCTTCGATCCAAATTTCAGGCTCTCACAACCAGTGTTATGTGAATTTTGAGTTATATCGATGATCATTTGTATATAATTTCAAATCCCGGTTATTTCCTTAATTATTGCTTGATTGATTTGAGGAACAAATTAGTTAACCCCTCAGAAGTTCAATC
>NW_020182961.1:0-522 GCF_003031525.2 Neophocaena asiaeorientalis asiaeorientalis | reverse complement strand
CTTGCTACGTGGTGAAGCCAAGCAAGTAATTGTTGTAGAAATTGTATGGCCTGTAAAATCTAAATTATTTGTTACCTGGCCTTAACAGAAAAAGTTTGCCAATCCCTGCTCTACAATTTATTTAAAGGTTTCCATATATTCAAACATAAAGATTGAACCAATTTGACAGCTGAGGCCCAGAGCGTTCGTGCCTTATCTAAAGGCACATCCCTACTCAGAGAGGTAGCTTGCACTGGAAAGTAGATTTTCCTGTCAAGGGATTTGGTAAATAGAGATGAGAAGAAGTGTTTATATCATTATATTAAAAATGCTTTATAAATTGCATGGGGAATTTATGAAAATTCAAACTTGCTAACTATGAATTTATCTGTGAGTGTCTAGAGACTGCTATGCTTGGCAAAAGAATTCCTTCCCAATTCAAATCAAATATGTTTTCTTCTCTGTGGGTTAAACATTTATGAGCTACATTTATTGGATCCTGAATAGTTTTTTTTTTTTTTTTGCGGTACGCGGGCCTCTCAC
>NW_020182960.1:0-533 GCF_003031525.2 Neophocaena asiaeorientalis asiaeorientalis | reverse complement strand
GAAAGATTAAAATCATATAATTATCTCAATAGATGCAGAAACGGAATTTGACAAAGTACAACACCGTTTTATGATAAAAAAAGAAACTCTCAACAAATTGGGTAAGGAAGGAACATACTTCAACATAATAAAAACCATAGATGGCAAGCTCACAGCGAATATTTTACTCAACAATGAACTATTCAAAGATTTCCTCTAAGATCAGAAACAAGACAAAGGTGCCCAATCTCACCATTTTTACTCAACATAGTACTGGAAGTTCTGGCTAAAGCAATTAGACAATTTTTTTAAAAGACATCTAAAATGGAAATGGAGTAAAGTTACTTTTTTCCATTTGAAGTGATTGTATATATAGAGAATTCTGAAACCCAACAAAATTGTTAAAACTAAACAATAAATTCAGTAAGTAGGATAAAAAAAATCAACATACAGGTAAAAATAAGTTGCATCCCTCTGTATAAAAATAATATAACTTAAAATAAAGAGAACAATCCCATTTACAGCATCAACAAGAATAAAATACTTTAAAATTT
>NW_020182959.1:0-532 GCF_003031525.2 Neophocaena asiaeorientalis asiaeorientalis | reverse complement strand
GGCGAGGAGCTGCGGTGGCTGGGAACCCGGGCCCGGCTGCTAGCAGAGGGATGCGCCCCACTCTCGGGCCTGCCTGTCACCCGCGGGGCCCCTCTACCTCTAGACCCGACGGAGGCATTTCCGGTCCTGGAGCGACACTCGTGCACCAGGAGGGGCTGCGGGGTCAGTCCTCGGGCCGGACCGAGAGTTGGGATGCCACCCGGGCAGGGAGACCAAGGACACGCCCCGCGGGAGGGCAGGGTCCGATCTCCCCGAGCCGCTCCGCTATCCTGGGTCCCCAGGCCGAGTCCCCGCGCCCGCCCGACAGCGCGGCCAGCGGCGGGAGGGGAGCCCAGGACGACCTCGAGGCCCCCGACGATTGGGCTAGGGATTCCTCGCCGACCACCTACCAGCGGATCGCATCTCAGGTCGCCAACACCTGGCATCCAGAGCCCCTTCCTGGGGCGTCTGTTCCGCGGCCTTGGTCCCGCCGCTGTGCCCCCATTGGTCGAGTCCGGAGGGGGCGGGACCCGACGGCTGCAAGTTGGACTGA
>NW_020182958.1:0-533 GCF_003031525.2 Neophocaena asiaeorientalis asiaeorientalis | reverse complement strand
CTTATACTTTCACCCAGTTTCCTCTCATTCATCATTTTCAGCATTTTTCAACATGGATGGTAAAAAAGGGGTCTGAGAAAGTGAATCCCCTCCTCTTCCTTAAGCCAAAAATTCATCATTAAATATAAGAAAAACTTATTATAAATAAATTTTAATTTTAAAATAGAATATTATTAAATTCTAAAGAAGGCAATTTTGAAAAAAATTTTTTTAATTTGGAAAATTTTCCCAAAAATTAAAATATTTTTGTAAAACAAAACAAGAAAGAGAAACAGATTTGAGTTAAGGGAAAAGGAAAATTCTTCTAAGAACTGGTTAGCATTGTCCAACAATAAGGCAGTTGTCCTTAGGAGGAGTGAGTTGCCCATCATTGGAGGTAATCAAGGACAACAGGAGGCTGGGATACTGTGGAGGAGGCTCATGGTCCAGTGGGAACTTGGGCCCAATGGCTTTGAAGGTTCCAGAGCCCTGGTGGTCTGCCTTCTATGCCCGCCATCCACTGCTCCTCCTAAGGTCTCCGGTGGCCCCCCCCC
>NW_020182957.1:0-532 GCF_003031525.2 Neophocaena asiaeorientalis asiaeorientalis | reverse complement strand
GAGCTCTGATGGAGATGTACAAGGAGATTAATGTTGTTTTCATGCCTGCTGACACATCCATTCTGCAGCCCATGGATCAAGGAGTCATTCCAACTTTCAAGTCTTCCTTTTTAAGAAATACGTTCCGTAAGGCTATAGCTGCCATAGATAGTGACTCCCCTGATGGACCTGGGCAAAGTCAATTGAAAACCTTCCGGAAAGGATTCACCACTCTAAATGCCAGTAAGAACCCTCGTGATTCATGGGAAGAGGTCAGAATATCAGCATGGACAGAAGAAGTTGATTCTAACTCTCATGGTTGATTTTGAGGGGTTCAGGACATCAGTGGAGGAGCTAACTGCAGATGTGGTGAAAATAGCAAGAGAACTAAAATTATACGTGGAGCCTGAAGATGTGAATGAATTGTTGCAATCTCATGAAAAAAACTTGAATGGACGAGGAGTTGCTTCTCACGGATGAGCAAAGAAAGTGGCTTCTTCAGATGGAATCTACTGGTGAAGGCGCTGTGAAGATTGTTGAAATGACAGCAAAG
>NW_020182956.1:0-532 GCF_003031525.2 Neophocaena asiaeorientalis asiaeorientalis | reverse complement strand
TGACCGGCCTCTCCCCTTCCCACGCCAGATCTGCAGATAACGGAAGTTTCACCACTTCACACATCCACCGCCCCCCAGTTTTTGTGTCTGAGCTTCTCTTTGCCTCTGGCCTTTCCCTCCCTCCCAGCCTGTCTGGCTTCCTCCATCCATCCGTCCATCCATGTGTCCACACTGTGCGCGCTGGGCATGAAATGAGGGGTTGGTGGCAGCAGCAGGGCTGTCCTTCCACAGCTCACCTTGGCTCAAAAGGCAGGTCAGAAATTCATCCCATAACCCCATGAACAAAGGTGACACTGCGGCAGTGACAAGGTCTCCAAGAAGAGGGATGTGGTCTTCCCAGGACTTCTGGGGAAGGTCATCTGGGGTCAGTGCAGAGCCCCGAAGGAGGGGCGTGTCCCGTGGGACAGCTGACTGCAGGTGGTTGGAGTGGGAGTGTTTGTCAAGTGAGTGTGTTAGCGAGAGGAAGGGTGTGTGTACAGGGCTGACAATGCAAGCATGTGAATGTGTGCAGCCGTGTGGGTGTGCAAGCAAG
>NW_020182955.1:0-531 GCF_003031525.2 Neophocaena asiaeorientalis asiaeorientalis | reverse complement strand
TGTACATCAACTATACTTCAATTAAAAAAAAAGAAAAGCATATCTATAGCTCTGTTGGGAAAACATTTTCTTCACCAAAATATGTGTTCTAAAGAGTTTTTTTAATAGAGTTCCTGTGGAGTTTAAATGAGATGCTATAGGCATTAGGTAGTGCTCTGTTATATGCACTTATCAGGCACTGTGCTAAGCCCTAACCATTGCAATGACATTGGGAAACAGAAACTATTATCATTCTTACTTACCTCAAGGGAACTGAGATGTTTAGAAGTTTGGAAATTTGCCAATAGACTAACTGCCAAGAATTATTAGCAGTTCTCTCTTGGTCTGGAGTCCATGATGTTAACTACATTTTTGGGCTACTGCCAAAATGTATTGGTTTCTTCTCCCTACTTTATAAGTCCACTTCAAAAAAACTGCTTATTGAAAAATTAAATTCTAAAGAATGTTTTAGTGGTTCCATATGTAGGATGCAGGGATTTCCTCATATATTTGAGAAATTACTGAGGACATTAGGTTCCCTGTTCAAACATA
>NW_020182954.1:0-531 GCF_003031525.2 Neophocaena asiaeorientalis asiaeorientalis | reverse complement strand
TGTGTGATCACCTCAGTACCTCTTGCTTGCTAATGACCCATGTATGATCCTTTGTCCAGAGTGACGGTGTGAGAATGGGGAAGGGGGCCAAGGATCACAGGTGCAAAGAATATTGGTTTTGTTGTGTTTTTGTCGGAGGGAGGGTGGTGAGGGAAAAAATCTACTCATCATTCTGGACGATTAAAGGTGGTTTCATGCATTTTTAAAGCCACAATTTTATATTTAAGAGTTGCTGTAGAAACCAACATCTCTGGAGAGGGAAGGAAAGAAAGGAGAAGGAAGAGAGAGTTCAGTGGGATTTTTTTTCCATTTTCATTTTTATATAAAAGTGTTAAGACCACAATGAAAAAACTTTTTTATCCATATATATATATAATAAACCAGTTTGTGAGCTACAATTTTTGTCTTTCCCATCTTCAGAAATGTTCTCACATTGACAATGGTTGGATAGCATCATGCCCAAAGACACTGGCCACACAGTAAAACAAAACCCAGATGTACTATGATACAGTTGAGGTAAAAGGGGAAACA
>NW_020182953.1:0-530 GCF_003031525.2 Neophocaena asiaeorientalis asiaeorientalis | reverse complement strand
AGAGCTACCATATGACCCAGCAATTCCACTCCCGGGTATGTATCCAAAAGAAACAAACAAACAAACAAAAAACAACAACCCCACCCCCTCACTAAGTTGGATGGTCTCCTTCAGGTTCTCGATGGTTCTCTGAGCCTGAGGGTTTCCACCGCTCATCTACCCTTCCCCTCAGCTTCGTCTACATGCCTCTGACCCCACCCTCCCAGTCCAACCTCTCTGTTTAGTAAGAAGGTGCCTGTGTCTGGCAGAGCCAGGATACGATGAAGAGACAGTCCTTCCCAGCCGCCCGGATAATCAAGAGTTTTGACCGGATCTTTGAGCACACACCAGGACTGTGAGGGGCCAGAGGAAAAGCACAGACTATGGTGCTGAAAGGGATTAATAAGGAACTTAGTGATTTGGTCCGTGACCCTCCAGCACGCTGCTCTGCAGGTCCAGCTGGGGATAATATGTTTCACTGGCAAGCCACAATTATGGAAGCTAATGAAAACCCATATCAAGGTGGTGTATTCCTTTTGACCATTCATTTT
>NW_020182952.1:0-525 GCF_003031525.2 Neophocaena asiaeorientalis asiaeorientalis | reverse complement strand
TGTAAGGATTTTATGGCTCTACTTTTTATAAATGAATTAACATTTCCAGTATGAAAACCCTTAATGAAAATACTATTATGATACTGCTTCCTCCCAGTCATTTTCCAAATAATAAACTGATACAGACGCTGACATATAATTTTGCAACTGTACTTCATCAAACCAAGCTTCTTTTTCCTAACCTAATTTTCTCTCAAGCTCACAGTGTCATCACAGGAAGAGTCTCTCATTTAAGTGCTACTAATCATTTTAGATTTAATTTGAATATAAAGCAGAATATTAGCCAGAGAAGAAGAACCTTGTAATGTGCAAAGGTTCAGTTCACTTTTTCAAGTTGCCCTTCACGTTTCTTTTCAGTCATTTCTACTTACTCCAGAATGACCTAGGGTTCGTTGAAGACTCACCATAGCCACTTAATCTATGAAGAGCGAAGTAGAAATGATATATTCTTTGACAAGGACTTAGCAGGCTCACTACACTTCTGCAGTTGAAATCTCTACTTTTTTTTTTTTTTTTTTTTTTTTT
>NW_020182951.1:0-530 GCF_003031525.2 Neophocaena asiaeorientalis asiaeorientalis | reverse complement strand
CCTTTTTATTTTTGACTTACCTGTCTTTATATTTAAAGTGGGTTCCTTATAGACAACATATAGTGGGTCTTGTTTTTTTATCCACTCCAACAATTTCTGTCTTTTAATTGGTGCAGTTAGACCATTCACATTTAAAGTGATTATTGATGTAGTTAGATTAATATCTACCATCTTTGTCAGTGTTTTCTATTTGTTGCATTTGTTCTCTGTTTCCTCACCACCCTCTTTTTCTGTCTTCTATGATTTTAATTGAGCTTTTTATATGATTCCATTTTATTTCCTCTCTTAGTATGCCAATTCTTTTCTTTTCTTTTTGTGTTTCTTTATCTATTTTTCCTGTTAGTGTACCAATTATAATTGTTGCCCTAGAGTTTATAATATACATTTTTAAAAACTTACTCTTTTTTAAAAACATATTTATTTATTTATTTGGCCGTGCTGGGTCTTAGTTGTGGCATGCGGGATCTTCGTTGCTCCATGTGGGATCTTTGCTGCAGCATGCGGGATCTTTAGTTGCAGCATGCAGGATC
>NW_020182950.1:0-530 GCF_003031525.2 Neophocaena asiaeorientalis asiaeorientalis | reverse complement strand
GGCGCCCCTGTGGCTTTGCGGGCCTGACTGGAGCTACCTCCTGCCCAGGCAGGCGGGAGGGGTCCCCTTTGGCTCCAGAGAGATGGAGGTGGCTGCCAGGGGCCCAGAAGTGCCCCAGAGGGATGCAAGGAGTGGGCCTCTTGAGCCTTTGCTCCTGGCCAGTTCTCAGCTAAAGGGTCCAAGGCAGAGGAACTCTCCCAGCCTCCTTCTGGCCATGAGGATTAAGGAGCTGAGGCTTAAGGCACACCTGGACTGCTGGGGGTGGGGGAGGGGTGGAGGCAGAGCACAGGAGACTGTGCTCCACCCCCTCCACCTAGAGAGACTGTGGCTGAGGTGGATTGTAAGGTCAGTTGTGGAGTCATGGACAGAGCAGGAGGAAGAACCAGGGAGGAGCTTAAGGGGGGCGATGCTGGAAGGAGAAGCGCTTCAAGGCAGGTTCTGAGTGTGGCAGCCCAGGGAAGCCTGCAGTGGGCTTCTTGCAGTGCCTGGCTCCTAGCCCTCCCTCAGTGCCTCAGCCTGGGGGACCCCCC
>NW_020182949.1:0-530 GCF_003031525.2 Neophocaena asiaeorientalis asiaeorientalis | reverse complement strand
GTTGTTACAAATGTAGGAGGGGGAAATGGAAATAGGATTAAGAAGATTTTATGTAGAACCAAGAGTCCACTTCCTGTCTTTCCAGAGACACTGTTCTATAAACCATGGTATTGATTTTCCTAGCCAGGCTATTAAGCATGTTTGGTTAGATTCCATGTTGAATTAAAGCAGTGCATTATAGTAAATGTCTTTATGGGACACTTCTTGCAAAAGAGTGCTGTTGAGTCAAATGAACAAGAGAAAACAGATAATAATATAATGTTAGAACTCTTTTTACAAAATAACATCTCAATTCCCGTTTTGTGGTAGGTTCAATAACATGTTAGAAAACCGCAGTATGTGTATGCGTGTATGGAACGCATACATTTGTATGTGCATATTAGCCTTTGCTTGCTAATGTTAATGTTGCTAAAATTTGGACCTTCACGTGGATCGTGGTATGGATATATATTAGCTAGGTAATGTAGACGTTAATGGGAACATGCCTCGTAGCTGCTTGTATGTGTGTGCATTCTGTGAAGTTGTAATTT
>NW_020182948.1:0-528 GCF_003031525.2 Neophocaena asiaeorientalis asiaeorientalis | reverse complement strand
CAAGGTGGACACCAGCTTTGTGCTCTGGGGGCTTCTCATCTGCAGGGGGGCCTGTCCGAGGGTCTCATCTGGAGCCGAGGGTCCTTCCTTGTTACCCTCCCCTCCCCCACCACAGCAGGGACTGGGGGAGGGGCCGGCTGTGTGCGGTGGACTCTTCATCTTTCCCTCCCCCTCCCCGTACAATGCCACCATCACTGCGGCACTGGGGACAGGCCCCCATACAGTCACATCCTCAGGGGCCTCCCTGTGAGGCCTCCTCTTCTGGGGGGTCACAGCCAGAAGTCAGAACTGAAGGAAATCTAAGCTTCGGGCCACGATTCTCTGCCTTTACACTTGGAGAAACTGAGGCCCAGGCAGGGGAAGGGGGTCCAAGTCAGCGTCTCCAGAGGTGCCTGAACCAAGGCCAAAGCTGAGCCCTGCCCCCCTGGACCCAACACCATGTCCCACAGACCCTCACTCACCCGTCTGCGGGCCTGGCTCCGTGGGGGGAAGGGCCCCAACTTCAGAGCCTCCTGGGGGTCAGGACAG
>NW_020182947.1:0-529 GCF_003031525.2 Neophocaena asiaeorientalis asiaeorientalis | reverse complement strand
AAACAAACAAACAAAAAACCTCTTCAAATTCAATACCCTAAGCCATTTATTCTCATGTAATCTAGCTTACTAAGGGGCTGGTCACCTGAGTTTCATTTTTGCCTCTAGCATTGATATTCATTGTATGACTTTGAACATTTGCCTTTGCTTTCATATATCTAATTTTTCCTAGTGGGAAAAATAGATGAGGAATACTATATTAGCCCTCCCCTGAGAATATATGAGAAATACTGCCTCTAGGAAATATCAATGGAATGGGGTCTAGCTGTCTACAGAGTGTTATTATTGATGCTGTTTTGGAAGGTACTCATGGTTATCTAGACTGGGAACCAGGCCAAATTGACCCTACACCACCTTTTCTCCAAACAATTAAGCAGTTGCCATTTATCACTCCCTAGAAATAATGTCTTCAACACTGTATGTTAGGTGTGCAGATTAGTCAGATGGTTCCCAGGTAATTACTAGAATCAAATGCTCTTGAGCTTAACATGCCCCTGAGAACCCCATGAACTCCTACTGACTCAACCAG
>NW_020182946.1:0-528 GCF_003031525.2 Neophocaena asiaeorientalis asiaeorientalis | reverse complement strand
GGGGTCTGCCTGTGGGGGGGAGGGGAGGAAGCACCAGAGTGCTTATAACTAAAATAACTTTTTCCATTTTTAATAAAATGCCAAAAATATCACAACCCACCCAAAATAGATGCCTCCCCCACCCCCCTTAACCAAGCTGGTGCCCACGCTGCTTCCCAAGCCCTGCCGCCCGCCCTCCAGTGCCCGCTACCGTCACGTCTCACCCGACCCCACCAGGCCCTGCCTGCCTCTCTCCAGGCTCTGCCCAGCACACCCTTGGGTGGCCCCTCACCCCAGGGGCAGCAGTGGCAGCTCGGGGAACAGGGGGACTGGAGAGCAGAGGGGGCAGGCGAGGGGGGTCAGCAGAACCAAAGCGAATATTTCAGCTGGGCTAGACCCCTCTCCCCGTCCCTACTCTAGAAGCTTAGAGAGCCAGCCAGCAAGGGAACCTTCAGTTCCTGAGCCAATTGCCACCAATAGCAGTTGTGTGAGCTTGAGTGCATGTGTGCGTGGGTACATAGGGTCTAGACATAGATCTCTATTTCTTAG
>NW_020182945.1:0-528 GCF_003031525.2 Neophocaena asiaeorientalis asiaeorientalis | reverse complement strand
GCCGCTGTGGATAGAACTTTCTCCCAGTCAGAGCCAAAGCCCTAGCCCTCACCGTTGCTCGATGGCCGCTCCCGGGTTGTCCCCGTCTGCGGAGGGAAGCACACGTCATTTCTGCGTGCGTGTGTGTGCTCCCGGGGTTGAATGCAGGTGAGGACAACGGGCCGCAGAGGGCTGTGTGCGTGTCGCCTGCTCCCTGACCCCAGCGGGCTCACGTAGCGATAGGTAGTCTTCTGCCTTTTGGGCTGCTCTCACGGCGCTGTAGGCGTGCCGTGGCGTTGGCACGTCTGTGCGGCGTCGACGTCGTGTCCTGCTAGGTCCCCTCCGTTTCTTTTCGGACAGCTGCCCAGGGCAGGGTGCCCTTGTCTGTGCCCGGAGGCAGGAGCATAGGGTGTCTCAGGTGCCCCTCCTCTTTGGACGCTAGGCTTCCGCCTTGTTCCTTCCTCTCCTCTTCTGTCTCCCACGGAAGTGGCTCTGAGGCGCGGGCCACTGAGTCGTCGTTACCGGGGTGTGGGTGAGCGTGACCAGGGT
>NW_020182944.1:0-527 GCF_003031525.2 Neophocaena asiaeorientalis asiaeorientalis | reverse complement strand
TAGGGTAAGGCTTCGGGTAAGGATTAGGGTTAGTGTTAGGCAACTGTGACGGTTTAGGCTACAGGTTAGTGTACAACAACAATTTAGGGTTAGCGTACGTTTTAGCATACGGTTTAGTGTTAGTGTACGTTTTAGATTTAGGGGATGGTTTAGGGTTAGGCTTTGCGTAATGTTTAGGTTCATGGTTATGGTTAGAGAATGGGGATGGTTTAGGTTTCAGGTTAGTGTATGACATCGGTTTAGTTTTAGCATACGTGTTCCTGTATGGGTTAGTGTTTGTGTATGGGTGAGGTTTCGGGGACGGGTTAGTCTAAGGCTTTGGGTAAGTGTTAGGGTTACGGTTAGGGCTGGGGAATGGGGACGTTTTATGGTACAGGTTAGGGTACGACTACGGTTTCGGGTTAGCCTACGTGTTAGGGCATGGGTTAGTGTCAGTGTAAGTGTTAGGATTAGGGGACATTTTAGGGTAAGGCGTCGAGTAAGTGTTAGGGTTAGGGTTAGTGTTAGTTTTAGGGTTAGGGTTAGGG
>NW_020182943.1:0-528 GCF_003031525.2 Neophocaena asiaeorientalis asiaeorientalis | reverse complement strand
GCAGGCGGATTCTTATCCACTGCGCCACCAGGGAAGCCCTATGAAGTACATTTTAGTGCAGATTCGTTTTAACACTAACATTTAACCTAGAAAAACCAGCAGAGGCTGCCTGGTGCTGTTGTGACTGGTATGCACGCCACCCATCTTCCCACTCCAGCAGCTAATGGACAAAAGGTGAACGCTGTCCTCAAATTCCAGACCCTTAGAAAAGAGAGATGGACTTGCCCTTCACTGAGTCCTACTGGTGAGTTGAATAACCTTTCTTTTCCAGGTCTTCTCTTTGGCTGTCACTACAGAAACCCTTGCCCTGCCTCCTCTCCCTTAGAAGGATCACTAAAAGGAAAGGCGGAAACTCTCCAGCCTGTGCAAATCAGAAAAGACGGACGTCAGGGATCCCACCTGGTGAGCGCAAAGTCAGGAAGAAATTCCAGAAGAGCAGAAGTGTCAGGTGACAGAGCTTTCTGCACTAGCACCGGTGCTGCTTGACAGTCATCCCAAAGACAGACAGACAGACACACACACACACAC
>NW_020182942.1:0-528 GCF_003031525.2 Neophocaena asiaeorientalis asiaeorientalis | reverse complement strand
GCCTCGGGAAACGCTCTGAGTGTGAGCACAGAGATCCAGTCACGTCTGGCCGGTGCCTGGCGAGGCACCTCCTCACCAGTCACCGAGGGGCAAGCAGCCCGAAGCAAAGGGCCGGCAGCCCACAGGCACAGACGCGGTGCGGGACGAGCTCGGCCTCCTGTGGCAAGACGATGGACTTCCCCCGAGGACCTGGCTCTTCTCCCACGGCGGCCCGGGGGCGGGAGGGTGGCAGTGGGGTTTGGTGTTCAGGCGTGGACGGTGGCACGCACGGGTCCGTCGGGAGGGCCGCCGGGCGCTGCCCCAGAGACGCCGGAGCGGGCCAGTCTCCTGACACCGCCCAGGGGAAGGCCAGGGATGGGAAGACACCCCCGGGGTGGGTGTGTGGGTGGGTGTAGGCTCCCGCCAACTCGCTGTGCTTTACACCTCGGAGCGACTGGGAGCCACCGGGGACTCCTCTTTAGTTTCTTTGCGGTGCACTGGCCAGTGTGGTTTAGACACAGGTTCCGGCCCTTAAGCATCTTCTCAGCG
>NW_020182941.1:0-524 GCF_003031525.2 Neophocaena asiaeorientalis asiaeorientalis | reverse complement strand
AGTCTGTATCTGCTAATCCCAAACTCCTAATTTATCCCTTCTCCGCCCTTTCCCCTGCGGGAACCATGAATTTGTGTTCTATGTGTGTGAGTCTGTTTCTGGTTTGCAAATTAGTTCATCTGTGTCATATTTCAGATTCCACGTATAAGTGCTACCATATGATATTTGTCTTTCTCTGTGTGATGTCGTATGATCATCTCTTCTGCAAATGGCGTATTTTCTTTCTTTTTTATGGCTGAGTAGTATTTAATTGTGCATATATAGATATACATACACACATCTATTTATACATATGTCTATATGTATAGCACATCTTTATGAATTCATCCATTGATGCACATGTAGATAGCTTCCATGTCTTGGCTATTGTAAATAGTGCTTCCATGAACACTGGGGTGTATGTATCTTTTTGATTTAGAGTTTTCTCCAGCTATATGCCCAGGAATGGTTTTGTTGGATCATATGGTAACTCTACTTTTAGTTTTTTTTAATTAATTTTTATTGGAGTATAGTTTCTTTACAAT
>NW_020182940.1:0-528 GCF_003031525.2 Neophocaena asiaeorientalis asiaeorientalis | reverse complement strand
GAGGTCAGGAGCAGTTGGGCCCCAGAGCAGTGCCAGAGTTAGTGGGTTCTGGGGGGCGGGCCGGGGCTCAGTGACGGATGCTTAGCGGAAGCAGATAGAGGTGAAGGAGGGCAGCCAGCAGAGTGGCCACAAGTGAAAGGCGGGAGAGAGTGGCGAGGACGGGGCCCCCTCCACGGAGGGGTCAAGTCGGAGACGAAGCAGCCGTGAGGGGGCCGTCGGCGACCGAGGGCGAGCAAGTCCAGCGCAGCGCGTGTCCGCTCAGCGCCGGTTCCTTGGCTCGCAGCCTCGCCCGCGCCTGCGCATGCTCTATATGGCTGCTCCTGTGCTACAACAGCGGAGTCCAGTAGTTGCCACGGAGACCATCTGACCTGCCGAACTGAAAATATTTACCTTCTGTCTCTTTACAGAAAACGTTTGCCAGCCCTTGCTCTAAAGGGTTATGAGGGGAATGATGATCTCAGGAATGTAGGTTTCTGTTAACACAGGGAGGCGAACGGGTGCTCTTACAGTGTGTTTAGATGTAACCAT
>NW_020182939.1:0-528 GCF_003031525.2 Neophocaena asiaeorientalis asiaeorientalis | reverse complement strand
CCTAGAGTTTTTTTTAATATATATTTATAGCTAGAGTTTTAATGAAGTGTACAGTAGGAAAATAAATGAACACATAAAATGCTGTTAGAGAAATTTGAATCTCCCATTGAAAAATCGATTCCATTTTACAAAAACTAGCTCTTCCCACAAGACACTGTGGTTTACAGAGGCTAAATTTTAAAATCTGCCGTCTATATCCATAAATCTATGTATCTATCCCGTGGTATATATGCATCTTGGCATGGATGTCCATGGAGTGGTCTGAAGAGTAAATGAGCTGCATAATCATGTGCCCAGTGTGTTCTAATGTTTATAGGAAAATAAAATAAACACCCCATACAGGGCATTATCGTGGAATTTCTCTCCCTCCCCCGCCGACCCCCACCTTCCTCTCCCTCTCCCTCTTTCTCCTTTCCTCCCTCTTTCTCTCTCTCTTTCTTTGTATATGACAAATATGCTTCAATGAAACCCATGAGGTAGATACTGGGGGTTAAAATGGGATGTAAAGAGAAAATTATGTAGTGGGAG
>NW_020182938.1:0-496 GCF_003031525.2 Neophocaena asiaeorientalis asiaeorientalis | reverse complement strand
ACACACACACACACACACACACACACACACAACTGAATATTACTCAGCCATAAAAAAGCATGAACTCTTGCCATTTGTGACAACATAGATGGACTTAGTGGGTATTAGGCTAAGTGAAATAAGTCTGGTAGAGAATACTGTATGCTTTCACATATATGTGGAATCTAAATACCAAAACAAATGATCAAACAAGACAGAAACAGAATTATACATACAGAGAATAAGCAAGTATCAATAGTTTCCAGAGATGAGGCGGCTGGGGAAAGAAGAAAAATGATCGAGGGAGATTAAGAGGTACAGAATTCCAGTTGCAAAATAAATGAATCATGGGGATGAAATGTACAGTATGGGGAATGCAGTAAAATTTTTTGCAATATCTTTGTATGGTGACAGTTGGTAAACAGACCTATCATAGTGATCATTTTGAAAGTTATAGAAGTATTGAATCACTTTCTTGTGTACCAGGAACTAACAGTGTTGTAGGTCAATTATACTT
>NW_020182937.1:0-528 GCF_003031525.2 Neophocaena asiaeorientalis asiaeorientalis | reverse complement strand
TT
Source organism: Neophocaena asiaeorientalis asiaeorientalis (assembly GCF_003031525.2). NCBI lineage: Eukaryota > Metazoa > Chordata > Mammalia > Artiodactyla > Phocoenidae > Neophocaena > Neophocaena asiaeorientalis. The sequence goes on along the minus strand of NW_020182937.1, from coordinate 526 downwards.
CTCTTTCCCCAAGATGACTGTTTTCTTCTTTCCAAATGTCCCCTCCACACTGTCCCCCATCTGCTTCTGAGCTAATGTTTATGATCTCCTTCTTCACTGAGGAAACGGCATCACAGCCACCTTCCTCACATGAATCCCTACCACTATATGCACTTCCATCTTCCTGTTCTTTCCAGTGAAAATTCCGAACATCTATGAATTGGGGGGTGGTCAAACAGAGCGGGTATATATACCCCTACCGTGGAACAGCAGTCTGTGAAGAAAGAGATGCAATCTAAGCCATGCATCGACATGGATGAACCTCAAGAGCATTACGCTAAGTAAAAGAGTCCCGTCACAAGGAGCTACCTCTGTATGATTCCATTTATGGGACAAAGCAGAAAAGGCAAAACTAAAGGTACTGAACTCACATCAGCAGGTTCCAGAACCTAGGGGTTAATGGGAGAGAACTGACTGCAAGGGGGCACAAGGCAACTTTGTTGTGACAGAAATATTTTATCTCAGTGGTAGTGGTTTCACAACTGTA
>NW_020182936.1:0-527 GCF_003031525.2 Neophocaena asiaeorientalis asiaeorientalis | reverse complement strand
AGAGAGAGAGATGGGGGAGAGAGAGAGATTTTTGCTTTCTTGCAGAACATTCAGAGCAAATTTCAGCACCCAGATCTTCTTCAGAAAACCTCATGGAGCTTCTTGAGGTGTGACCGGGATTCCTGCCAGAACTGGAAAATTCTAATGATAACTGATGTTGGATTATTATTTTAAAGGAAAAAAGAAACTGCTACACACTTGAAATGACACAGGTGATCACAGTGATATTTATGCTGAGTCCTGGAATTTCAAGTACATTAATGGGCTTCAGCAGTTTGCAGAGTAGGTGCAAAATGCAGCAGCACCTGGGAGCTGGTTAGAAATACACATCTCTCCCAGATCGTAGGAATCAGCAACTGCAATGGGGCCCTGGCACTCTGCATTTAACCTGGAAGTTTAATCCTCCAGGGGATTCTGATGCCCACTCAAGTTTGAGAAACACTAAGTGCCTTTAAAAACCACCAGCAGAAATGATCTCTAGACTCAAACACTTATTCTTCCCTACTGACTACCCCTCACCGTGTGCA
>NW_020182935.1:0-527 GCF_003031525.2 Neophocaena asiaeorientalis asiaeorientalis | reverse complement strand
CCCTGCATTGGAAGGTGGATTCTTAACCACTGGACTGCCAGAGAAGTCCCTCTGTCATCTTTTCTTGATGATCTGTTATGATACAGTTCAAATGCTATGACCCATAACACCTTGACTGAGGAAGATTATATAGACACATTATTTCTGCTAGATACTCTTCTCCAAATTCCTTCTGCACCTACCCTAATGAGGTTGGATAGTACATGGTATAAAATTTGAAAATGACCTCATTATTTACTATAATTTTTTATTAATATGCAGGATTGTGTAGGATATATAATAAAGACTTTCTGTTTCCAAAGTTTTACAGAATAGTGATTTGAAATCATGATATGTGACCTCAAATAATCAAATTTATGTAGTCATTGATTCAAGATTGGTTTGGTTTGGTTTGGTTCAATCATTACCTTTATAGTAGGAAAGGGGAAAACAAGTAATTGCCATTGGATAAAACTTTTTATAAAATTTATGAGAAATTTAAAAATATAATCACTGTGAAAAATAATCAAACTTGTCTTTTTTTTTTT
>NW_020182934.1:0-521 GCF_003031525.2 Neophocaena asiaeorientalis asiaeorientalis | reverse complement strand
GCAATTATACTCCAATAAAGATGTTAAAAAAATTAAATAAAGAGGCAGACAGCCAGTTTTTTTAAATAGGCAAAAGACATGAACAGACATTTCACAAAGGAAGATATACAAATGACCAACATTTTAAAGTGTTTGACATAATTAGTCAACATGGAAACACAAATTAAAGCCATAATGAAATACTCTCCTACACCCACTAGAATGACTAATACTTGAGAGACTGATAAAAACAAATGTCGGTGAGGATATGGAATTCATATATGTTGCTTTAGGGTGTGCAAAATAATGCAGCTACTTTGGAAAACATTTTGGTAGCTTCTTGTTCAGTTAAAAATACACCCAACTTATGACTATGACCCAGCAATTCTACTCCGAGGTATTTAACAAGAGAAGTAAAAACATCTGTCAACAGCAACAACAAAAAGAATGTTCATGAAAGCCTTATTCAAAATAGCCCCAAAAATGTCAAGAGGAGAATGGCTAGACATATTGTGGGATTTCTGTCTAGGAGAAAACCACTC
>NW_020182933.1:0-527 GCF_003031525.2 Neophocaena asiaeorientalis asiaeorientalis | reverse complement strand
TTTATTTATTTTACAGAAGAGGAAACTGGGGTGTACAGACGTTAACTTGCACGATGTCACACGGACAGAGGGAGGTGCACCAGGATTCAAACGCGCAGTTTGACTCCTGAGCCTGCAGACATCTCTGTCTTGCTATTCTGTCCCATCTGTCAGTGCACTAGTCCGTTAGTACACTACTACGAGTCACAGAACTTCATGTCTGTAACAACTGTGGCAAAACGAACGACGGATGTGCTTTGTGCGGCTGAAGATCCTAACGCCACTGACAAGCGCCAGCTCTCAGCTCGCAGGTGGGAGCTGGACAGGTCCTGTCTCCTAGGTAATGACTGAAGCACAGGCGGCCTATAAAGCACCCTTCTCCCCAGACCCACAGGACTGATGTCATTTCCTTCGTTTGGGCGGTCGCACCAGTGACACGGCGGGCTGTAGGGCGGTGTTAGGTACCCGAGAGACCTGAGGTGCGGTATGTCACTTCCTCCCGGAGACGCTGTTTCCTAGCAACCGCTTCCCACCTGCGTTCTTAGTAC
>NW_020182932.1:0-524 GCF_003031525.2 Neophocaena asiaeorientalis asiaeorientalis | reverse complement strand
TTTTGATTTGCATTTCTCTTATGATTAATGATGCTGAGCATTCTTTTCTGTGTTTGTTGGCAGTCTGTGTATCTTCTTTGGAGAAATGACTATTTAAAAATGGATAATATTCTTAATTAAAAAATGAACATTCAAAATTGACATGAGAAGTGGAAAACATGACTAGATCATGAAAAATCAGAACAGTGATAAATGTTCTTTTGCAAAAGTCACCTCACTGAAGTAAGTAGTCTTATAGAGTTTTATCAAACATTCAAAATCCACATAATGACATAATATGTCTCCTGATCATTTTTTTCTTTTGAATTTAATTTATTTTTTTACACAATAAGTTCTGATAAGTTATCCATTTTATACATGTTAGTGTATATATTTCAATACAATCTCCCAATTCATCACTCCACCCCACCACCACCACCATGACTTTCCCCCCTTGGTGTCCATTCGTATGTTCTCTACATCTGTGTCTCAATTTCTGCTCTACAAACAAGTTCATCTGTACCATTTTTCTAGGTTCCACATAT
>NW_020182931.1:0-526 GCF_003031525.2 Neophocaena asiaeorientalis asiaeorientalis | reverse complement strand
TAAAATGACAAATCAATATAAAATATCAAAAATGTAGCACCAAGACAAAGAGAAGAAAGCATGAAAAAGAGATTGCAAGGCATGGAGGACTGCGTTAGATGGCTTAACTTATACCTATTTTTTAAAAGTAATTAGAAATAATTGGGTAGAGAATATTTAAAAGATGAGAGCTTAATGTTTTTCTAGAAATAAAAATACCTGTTCTCATTTTTAAAAAGCCAAATTACTCCCAATTATTAGTAACAAAAAGATCTCCACATCCACTTAAGTATAAGAAAACCAATGTATTACAATGAAAACAAACAGAACAGTTAAAGCTTCTAGAAAGAAAAGAATGATTACACAATAAATGATGATATTCTTAGAATATTTTTAAACCACTTTAGTGAGTTCTGTTTGACCTGCAAAAATCTATGCATATTTAATTTGTACAATTTAATGAGTTTGCAGATAATTATACATCCCTGAAACAAACCATCACCACAATCTATGCCATAAATATATCCATCACCTCCAAAAATGTCCT
>NW_020182930.1:0-525 GCF_003031525.2 Neophocaena asiaeorientalis asiaeorientalis | reverse complement strand
GGCTTTAATCAGGACCAGTGTCAGGGCTTGATACCGGGACATCGTCAGAGCCTAACTGAGGTACGGCAACATGTCTAAGTGAGGCCTATCTTTAGGGCCTGAGTGAGGGACAGTTTCAGGGCATAACTTAGGAGTAGTATGAGGGCCTCTGTAGGATCAGCATGAGGGTCTTGGTTAAAGACATGCTCAAGGGGTCTTTTAGGGACAGGCTCAGAGCCTCACTTAGGGACAGTGTCAGGGCTTACTTTGGGACAGTTCCAGGACCTTAGTAAGAAATGAGTGCGTATATTAGCTCAGCATAATGTCAGGACTTTAGATACTGACGGCAGCACGGCCTTGGAGACAATAGATATTGATGGCAGCACGGCCTTAGAGACAGTGTCAGGGCCTGACTTAGGACGAGCCTCCAGGCCTGAGTTAGGGACAGGGTCACAGCCTCGGGACTAATTGCAGGGCCTTAGTGAGGGACAGCATCAGGGATTTCGTTAGCATAAGAGGCTCGACATTAGTTAAAGACATGGTTAG
>NW_020182929.1:0-525 GCF_003031525.2 Neophocaena asiaeorientalis asiaeorientalis | reverse complement strand
TGCAGCCTCTGCTCCAACGCCCCCTTATCACAGAGGGTTTCTCTGATCAGTCTATGGAAAGAGCACAGCCTCTTTTATTCCCATCACTCTCTACCTTCAAAAACTCATAACCTAGCAGAGCATTTCCCCTTTTGCTATTGTGGGTCTCACTCTGAGAAGGCAAGGTATTTTTCCATATTCTGTCTACAGCTCTTTCCCCACACCGAAAGCCAAGCCTGTAGGGACTTAATAAATATATGGCCAGGGAACGAATCTTCCATTTCATGCTCATGCCAAGCGCACAGTCATTGAATAGAATGGAGATAATGGAATTCCTGTTAGTGCAAAGTCTCCTTGATGATGGGGCAGGTCTACGTAATTATCAATCTACCTCTCATTCTATATCCTGAGAGGGTAATAAAATGATAGTCAGAAGGGGACAAGGGAAAGAGCCTTGAGCCTTTACTAAGACTGTATCAGCCTTGGTCCCAGGAGCAGCTCACACAAGCGCTGTGTTTCTTGCTTTCCCTGCAGTTGCTCTGCTCA
>NW_020182928.1:0-518 GCF_003031525.2 Neophocaena asiaeorientalis asiaeorientalis | reverse complement strand
GCGGACTCCCAACCACTGCGCCACCAGGGAAGCCCTGTTATCCACATTTTATAGGTGAGACAATTGAAGCTTTTTAGAGAAGATAAATAATTTGCCTAATGTCAAAGAGCTAGCAAATCTTGGAGGCTTGATCATACCCAGACCCATCTAACTTCAAAGCCCATGCTTTTGAAACATGGTTTTGCATAAGTGGTAGTATGCAAAGTATAGGTCCTAGCTTTAGGAAACAGATCTTAGCTATATGCTGCTTACTAGATATGTGACCTGGGTAGGTTATTATAACATTGTTGAGTCTTGACCTTCCTCGTCTGTAAAATGGGGTTAATAAAACCTTTCTTGCAGTGGTTTTAAGATTAGAAATAACTTATGTAAGGTGCCAGAAAAGGAGTAGGCATTTGATAAATACTTCCTTCTTTCCCCCAAAAGATACTCAGTGTGCACTATGGTAGGTTGTATTTTTATTTTTTATTTTTTTTATTTTGCGGTACGTGGGTCTCTCACTGTTGTGGCCTCTCCCG
>NW_020182927.1:0-525 GCF_003031525.2 Neophocaena asiaeorientalis asiaeorientalis | reverse complement strand
TGTCTCTATCTCTGGAAAATATTATCAAAATTAAATTTATAGAAGAATTCTATTTAATTGACTTAAAAGTGTTTATAAATTAAATAGTTCTAAATATAAAGAAAACTGGCCAGAATGAATTTCAGGTTATCCAGGAAATATTCAATATTAAATTAATATTTTGCATTAAAACTAGCTTAAACTTATTGGGTTAATCAATATAGACATGTCTTACTTTTATTGTACCTAGGTTTACTAAAGGTCAATAAATTCATGTTATTTCTGTTACAGAGTTCTTTCAGAAAGGAGAAATTAACTTGGTATGATATTTTCATAAGTTATAAAATAATGGTAAATGGGATAAGAGTTTTCAGGTGAACTCTTTAGGAATAATTATGTTTTGGGTACATCTATCTAAAATAGTTTCTCCAGATTTTTGGTAACTTGAAATTTTAGAGTTTTTGTAAGTTAAGTTAAATGATGGGAATTCATTGAGTATCTAGGTCATTTCAAATAAGATGAAATACTGGAACATTAATTGCTAAA
>NW_020182926.1:0-486 GCF_003031525.2 Neophocaena asiaeorientalis asiaeorientalis | reverse complement strand
TAGATTTGATTCTACAGTTTCACCAGTTTAAAATTTTTCCCCTTATAACAATCACATACTACTATCTCCCTGAGAATTTCCTGCATTTGGGGCTATTTCCTAACTCTGGTCCTACACTTGATGCCGGTAACACACCATCTTTACATGAGTATTTTATTTTGTCACTCGAGCAAAAGACTTCAGCAAAAGACTATAGCAGAAATAGCTGCAACTAATTATTGAAATTAATCTTGATAATTTCATTCCAAGTATACTTGTTTGGAGAGTTATATACAATTTTTCAATTAAATTTATATGCTAACTATAGTAGCCAGTTCTTAATTGCATGAGGACAACATGAAGGCATCTTAACAAGAAGAAGAGAAACATGCAAACCTTGCAATTAAATATTATTATCATTTAAACAAAGTACATAGATAACTTTGGGGACATTGAATTTTGATTGATGTTATTTGTGTGTGTGTGTGTGTGTGTGTGTGTGTGTGT
>NW_020182925.1:0-525 GCF_003031525.2 Neophocaena asiaeorientalis asiaeorientalis | reverse complement strand
CAGCTACAATCAAAGCTAAGGAGGATACATCTTGCCAGCTACCAATTCTCTGGTCAATATGCAAATGTATCCCTTGCAAAACCCTATGTCCTAGTTGCCAGAACAGCAGGAAGGAAGTCAAATGAATAAAAATTGCTCATTTGGCTATTCACGGACAGCCAGTGCAAGGTTTCTCATCCTGAGCATTATTGAGTTTGGGCACATGATAATATAACTCTTTGTCTTTGGGGGCTGCTCTGTTCATTAATCATATGTTTAGCAGCATCCCTGACCTCTACGTACTAGATATGTCAGTAGAGCCACACAACAGACATTGCCCCAGGGGACAAAAACACCTTTGTTGAGAACACTGGGTTAAACCAAGTGAGCTGGTTCTGGAAAGTAAACTACATTGGATAGTTAAGACTATGAATTCTATAAGGCCTAAACTATACACAGTGCCAATATCCCACAACACTTACCCACCTCCTATCTCCAGCCTATGGGAACAGAATATAGGCAGACAACCCCAGATTTCAGGCTACA
>NW_020182924.1:0-525 GCF_003031525.2 Neophocaena asiaeorientalis asiaeorientalis | reverse complement strand
CATTTAGAGTCATTGACAAGAAAATGGTTTGCACCTGTGCAAAGGCAGGATGTTGAAAGGCACTAATCAACAAGGAAACTCAGAAGACATGTTTTCCCTTGGAACGTCTCTGTGAGGCCAGGAGGATCTGTTGATGCTTGTTACGTGATAGCACTCACTTACTGAGTCTGTTTAAGAAAGAAAGAACGTATACATGAGTGAAGACACCAGAGGAAGATCTGTCCAGGGAGAGGGTCTGGCCCACTGGCTGCCTTGCTCCCTGCCTTCAGATGTAGTCAGCCAAAGACTGGTGTCCTCTAAATACCTGAAGCATCAACCAGCTCCTTTGATTTACTTTTCTCCTCACTGGACAACCTTTTGGCCTCCCCCATACTTTTAGCTGTCTAATAGGAGAGAGCATGCTGGCAGGAACATTCAGTCTGAGTGCCCACCATGTTCTCCCTCTGAATTCTGGTACATACATGAGCCTCAAATGTCTGTCAGACTCTCAGGCTCCATTCAACCCTGGGGGAATGACAAGAACAA
>NW_020182923.1:0-524 GCF_003031525.2 Neophocaena asiaeorientalis asiaeorientalis | reverse complement strand
TCACCCTGAGCCTGCCCTGGGCTCTGTTGCTGGTGTGGGGCTCCTGCCCCTCCTGCAGGGAGATGGAGCAGGGGGCGCCATGGACCGGCTCCTGTGCGATCTCCTGTGTGGAGCCCTGTGAACTCAGTGCCCGGCAGCCAGGCAGGAAGCCTCAGAGCCCTGCCTGCCGCCTGCGCTGCCCCTCAGACCCACCAGCCATCTCCACTGCAGACACACGCACACCACTCTGCACAGACCTCCTCCAAGGAGGGAAAAAAGATGACAACCTGACGGCCTTGGATCCACGTTGGCACAGATAAGAGGCACCTCAGGAATCCTCTCTCACCCTTGTGCTTGAGTGTGATCATGACGGGACCACCAGCTGACCAAGTTCCCATCCACCCGTTCCTGCCCAGAGGGGAAACCTCCCCTCAAGTCCCCCTTCCCCCCACATGGAGATGCAGGGATGTGAGGCTGCCCAGGGAGGGCTCCCAGACGCGGCCAGGCCTGGATTGGCCTGCTCTAGGCCACCTCGTGTTCCCTTA
>NW_020182922.1:0-523 GCF_003031525.2 Neophocaena asiaeorientalis asiaeorientalis | reverse complement strand
CTCCAAAAACCCTGGTGGCATGTGAATGTACGTAAAACCTTATGGCTTAAAAAGAAAAATTCTTAGGCCAAACGAAGGAGTACATTACTGATACATTCTAAAGCATGGGCCTCAAAAGCATGGTATTCAGTGTAAGGAGCCAGACATAAGGGCACATATTGTATGATTCCAGTCACATGGAATATTGAGAATAGACATATCTGTGGAGACAGAAAGCAGATTTGTGGTGGCCACGGCCTGAGCATAGGTGGAATAGAAGAGACTAATGGGGATGGGGTTTCTTTTTGAGGTGATTAAATGTTCTGTTATTAGTGCCGACGGTTGCACAACTTTGTGAATAGATTATCAATCACTAAATTCTACACTTTTCAAAGGGTGAATTTTATGGTATGTGAATTATGTCTCAACTTAAAAAATGGTGATTAATAAATGTGATTTTTAAAATAACATGGGGAATATTATCATGAGTTTTATTTGCTTCCTGCCATCCTAAGCTCTGTAGATATGAAAAAAGACACACACA
>NW_020182921.1:0-516 GCF_003031525.2 Neophocaena asiaeorientalis asiaeorientalis | reverse complement strand
CAGGCAGATTCTTAACCACTGCACCACCAGGGAAGCCCAGGTTCATGTATGTTAATTAGTGTTATATCCTCTTCTTGTATTGATCCTTTATCATTATATATCTCTTTGTTGTAAAGTCTATTTTGTCTGATATTAGATTCACCATGACAACTTTCTTTTTATGTTCCTTTGCATTAAAAATCTTGTTCCATCCCCTCAGCTTCATTTTGTGTGTGTCTTAGCTCTGAACTGAGTCTCTTGTAATAACCATATAGGTGGGCTTTATTTTTTTAATCCAATTAGCCACTCTATGTCTTTCAATTGGAGCATTAAGTCCATTGACATTTAAAGTAATTATTGATGTGTATGTACTTAGTGCTATTTTGTGACTTTTTATTTTGTAGTTCTACTCTGTCTTTTCTTCTTTTAGTTTCTTTTCTTGTGGTTTTCTTTAGTGGTATGCTTGTGCTCCTTTCTCTCTAGTCTTTGTTGAGTCTATCATAGGTTTTTGATTTGTGGTTACCATGGGGTTCATAT
>NW_020182920.1:0-523 GCF_003031525.2 Neophocaena asiaeorientalis asiaeorientalis | reverse complement strand
GGCTGCTGCCCAGAGTGGAGCAGAGACTGAGATATTTGCCTGCAAAGGAAGCCTGCCAATCGGGGGCTGTTTATTGCGTGCCTATGTGCGCTGGCCTCTGCTGGGTGTTGTGCTTATCAGGTGCACTTTGCAGAGAGGGTTTCAAGGTGAGGTCTTCCCATTACGGGAAGTAGCTCCCAGCCCACCTTGCGTGTGCCCTGCATAGCACTTTCACAGTTATCACAGAAATGCTCATTTCAAGTCATTGCTCTATCCGCAGAGCCTGCAACAACATCTGGCAGTTGTAGATGCGCTCAAGTGTGCGGTGAATGAAGGAAAACACCTAGACTTGACACTGGCTGGTGGAACCCAAGCATAGTACCTCACTGTATCTGTTGTTTTGTAGTTTATCTATACTTAGTAAATACAGTATTGCTGAAAATTTCCTTTGTCATAGTGACTATGTAATATTCTTCTCACGAACTCAATAAATTTGTCTTGACCAAGCTCTAGCTTTTGGACATTTTCATAGTTTACATTTTTT
>NW_020182919.1:0-519 GCF_003031525.2 Neophocaena asiaeorientalis asiaeorientalis | reverse complement strand
GCAGGCAAATTCTTAACCACTGCGCCACCAGGGAAGCCCGGCAATTCTTATGGCTTATAAAATGCCTGGTACCATCTCTAGTACTACATTCTCATCTCACCCCACTTGCTACTTACATAGCATTTATCCGTGTATTCAACCGGGATTTATCAAGCATCTATTGTGTGCTAAGTACTGAGCAGATCACTGAAGGCACAGCTCATAACCTAGTGAGATAGAGAGATAGAAAAGCAACAAATTGCGATAAAATGTGATAAGGGATAACTGAAATATATGCTAGTTCCAAAAGTCCAGAAAAAGGCATGACCAACTCATCCAGACATGCTGCTAAAAGCTTACAGTCAAATGATAAAGCAGATATACAAATGAATAATTCAAGTGCAGTATCATAAGAATTGCTAAAGTTTTGGGGGTGTTTTTTGTTTTGTTTTTTGTTTGTGTTTTTGTTCTTTGGTTTGTTTGTTTGCCACACCACATGGCTTGAGGGATCTTAGTTCCCCAACCAGGGATCAAACCCAT
>NW_020182918.1:0-523 GCF_003031525.2 Neophocaena asiaeorientalis asiaeorientalis | reverse complement strand
TTTATAGTCTTTTTACACTTTTGTTGTCATTTTTATTTTGTTGTGGAGGTAAATGTATATGTTCAGTTTACCATTTTTAACCAGAGGCCTCAGCAATCGCAACAATTATAATTTTAAATTTAGGGAAAAAAGTTAAACTTTTGGAATGTATTTTATTAATGATAGTTAGCAGTCCAGCACATATCGGTGTCGGGAAAAACCCTCCTCCACGGGTCTCTCCTGCTCTTGCACATCTTGCTGGGTATGTTAGGAATGCAGGGTCGTGAGCAGTCTTTACCTGGGCCGTTTCTCACAGCTGTGTTTTTAGCAGGCAACCTCGAGGGATGAGGTAATGTCTTCCTGGTACATAGAGGAGGCTCGCTTACTGCCTGCTATGAAAGTGACTGGTTCCCAGGGCTCCTTAGCTGCAGTGCAACCTCACTGTACTCCGAGCATCCATCTGTGCTGTGTCATGTTGCCCCTGGGGGAAGGAGAACCACACAAACATGCTGGTTCTTTTGCTGCTTCCTGCACTGTGGATAAT
>NW_020182917.1:0-523 GCF_003031525.2 Neophocaena asiaeorientalis asiaeorientalis | reverse complement strand
TTCTCATCAAAACTACCATTTTCTCTGTGGGTCTTTTGGTCTCTGTCTACGATTCTCCGCATCTACCTGTTGACGTCTGTCTCTGTTGCGACCCGCCTGGCTGCCCAAGTGACTGCCTGCTTGCCTTCCCCTCTCTCTGTCTCTGTCCCAGGCTCTCAGGCTCAATCTCCTTTCCCTCATTTGGTCTCTTTGCCTCCCCTTTGGCATAGTCCATGCCCGATTCATGTTTCCCTGCCTCTCTTACGTCCCCACAGGCAGTACTGTCTCATAACATGCAATCGTATCCATTAGCAAGTGCCCCCATGAAAACCACTCTTCTCATGCTGCCTGGGAACTACTCACTGACAGTTACTTCTCAGGGACTACATGCCTCCATCACTTTTAGGTCAGGAGGCTCTTATGTACCCGCTCTCCATCTTCAGAATATGTGTCCTTGTCTTCAACAGTGAAGCATTGTGCATGTTACCTCATTCCCCGAGGCCGAACTGCAGTGTGGACCTGTGCTTGTGTTCGTGTGTGTGTG
>NW_020182916.1:0-522 GCF_003031525.2 Neophocaena asiaeorientalis asiaeorientalis | reverse complement strand
TCACTAACACTGACCCTAACCCTACCTAACCCTAATCCCTAAACCTTACCCCTAACTTAATTTTTTCTGTATTTTCAAAAATATTTTTCTGGGGTTAAAACGAATTTGCACAACAACTAAATAAAACAGAAACTAACCTGTGTGTCCCTCAAATATCTACGTCTTTAATACTTGGTACTTCTGTTCTATTGACTGTTATTTTGCCTATAAAAATGTGAGAGCTAAGTCTGTTTTTCTACAGTGAGAAACATGATGTTTCACATGTAAGGAACACCTGGATGAAATGAGAAAGCTACACATTATGCTGGTCGTTTCAGTAAGTGGGAAAGGATGGCATGTGGTAAAATATTATCTTTCTCTTTAATCTTTTTTAATTTCACTTGTTACAAAAAACTTGAATTATAATTGTACTTTTAAAAATTAACAACTGAAATTTGAAAGAAAAAAGTATATATTGTGTGTTTAATTACATTTCATATAATTATTATCCCTGAATCATAATTCTGTTTGTACACCAGTATA
>NW_020182915.1:0-513 GCF_003031525.2 Neophocaena asiaeorientalis asiaeorientalis | reverse complement strand
GGTGGACTCCCAACCACTGCGCCACCAGGGAAGCCCCCGGTCACTGATTTTAAAAGCAGAAGTGTCACGAACTGGTGTGTGTTTAGCAGGGTGGGGACTAGGGTGAGCAAAGGGGAGTCAGCGCACGAAAGCAGGCACTGTTGTCTCCTGAAAGCCAACCTCCACTCCCACGGAGAGGGCGCCAGGGCAGTCCTGCTCACAGCCAGGGCTCTGCACATACTCTCACTAGTGTCTCTGAGCATTTTCCTTCCTTGGTTCATCCCGGAAAGAGGAGACGACCATATACTGGGTAACGACACTTCTTCATACGTCCTTCAGACGCCCAGGAAAGGGAGGCCATCAAATGTGCTGGGTAAACACAACAGGCTCACTGTTGGGCAGGGCCTGGGGAAGGAGTGGCCATAAACGCCCTTACCCTCTTGTAGAAAGAATACACAGCACAGTATCTTTAGAGACTCATGTGGAAATAGGGGTCAAAACTTCAGTCACCAGGGCTTCCCTGGTGGCACAGTG
>NW_020182914.1:0-522 GCF_003031525.2 Neophocaena asiaeorientalis asiaeorientalis | reverse complement strand
AAGGCAGGTACTCACCTTCAGCTCTGCTTTACTTGCTTTCAACTCTCACCTCTGATCCCTTAAGATGAGAGATTAAGAGCCATCCAACCAGTAAATTCGTGGTCCATTCCTGACCAGGCAAATTACTTAACCTCATCTGTAAAATGGAAATTATAACAATAGTATTGACTTCATAGAGTTTTATAATGAATAGATATTTTTAAAGGGCTTAGAAGAGTATCTGTGCCATGTTGTATACCTCCAAAGAATTAGTTCTAGATAATAAAATCAAAGTGTCCTCTGAAATGTGCAAAGCAGCATTTGTGCAGAAATAAGCAATGATATTAATGTTCATTATTCTTATTAAGCTGAATATCAAATTAGCTTATATTTATAACTTCACTATGGTCTTATTCTTTGTTTCTTTTTGTTTATTTTTTCCCTTGTCACCTTCAATCTTACTCAGAACCCTTTCCCAACCGGTCTTCCAAGGACCTATGTCTGGTGTATTTCTATTCTATGATCTTGTTCACAGGTCACTCA
>NW_020182913.1:0-510 GCF_003031525.2 Neophocaena asiaeorientalis asiaeorientalis | reverse complement strand
GGCGGACTCTCAACCACTGTGCCACCAGGGAAGCCCTCAATCTTCTCCTTTATAGTTTCACATTTGGGTTCTCATTAAGAAGTCCTTGCTCACCTCAAGGTTGTAAAGATAGTCTCCTACTTTTATTCCTAAAAATTTTCTATAAATTGTTCTTAAAATGTCATACCCAGATCAGCATCACCTGGGAAAATGTTAAAAATGCAAATTCGTGGGTCCCATCCCAGACCTATTCAATAAGAATTTCTGTGTAAAAGCTTAAAAATCTATGTTTTTTACAAGCCCTCTAGATGACTCTGATGCACACTAAAGTTTGAGAAACATTATTATTTGGGGGTTTTGCATTGATTTTTGTATATAGTGGGAAATACAAATACAATTTCATTTTTTCCATGTGAATATCCATTTTCTCAACATTATTTATAAATTTTTAAAATTATCTGAGCTGCATTTCACAAATTTATTCTTTTACACCTTTATTAGAGTATAATTGCTTTACAATGATGTGTTAGT
>NW_020182912.1:0-522 GCF_003031525.2 Neophocaena asiaeorientalis asiaeorientalis | reverse complement strand
TATTACTATTATTGAGATTACGATTGTTATTTCCTGTTACACCTGGAATCCTAGAAAGCATGATCTTGATAAAATAATGCAAAATTTTAGCCAAAGAAGTTTTGAATTGAGAACCTTTTATTTTTTGGTAATTGTAAAATATTTATTTACTTATGTAGGTACGTATTCATTTGTTCATTCATTCATTTACTCGTTCATTCATTTACTGAGTCATTCCTTCGTTCTTTCATTTATGCATTCATTCGTTTATTCATTTTCTGAGTCATTCATTCGTTCTTTCATTTAGGCATTCATTCATTCGTTTATTCATTTTCTGAGTCATTTATTCATTCATCCATTTACTCATTCATTTGCTAATTTACTCAATATTCATTCATTCATTCATCCATACATCCATTCATTCATTTACTCATTTGTTCATTTATTCATTTACTCATCCATTCATTCATCTCATTCATTTACTAATTCATTTATTCATTACTCATTCATTTACTCATTCATTCATTTACTCATTCATTCATT
>NW_020182911.1:0-520 GCF_003031525.2 Neophocaena asiaeorientalis asiaeorientalis | reverse complement strand
TATACCAATTTCTTCAGATTCCACATATATGCATTAATATACTATATTTGCCTTTTCCTTTCTGACACCATTTGTTTTAGTTTGTTTCCAGGACACCAGAGACTACATGCTATCCTCCTAACTTTCAAACACCTGACTTAAAAATGACCACAGTCTCTGAGTATTAATGGTGTGGGAAAATGAACTTAATCTAAACTTCCTAAGGCATTTTGAAGGATGTGACTAATCATGTGTTAGATACACTCTCAGTGGCAACTGCAGGAGATGCTGATAAAGAATTATTAATTATTAAATGTCAGAGTAAGTCTGATAAAGAATGATGAAAAACAGAATGTCAAAGTAATCTCAATGCAACTACTGATATATATGGAATATCTTCTGACTGTTTACTAAAAGTAAGATGTATAACAACTGTAGCTTTAATTCCATATGATAAGATGTGAAAATCCACTACAGCTATGTAGCTACTTGCTACCCAGTGTACTTTTTTTTTTTTGCGGTACGTGGGCCTCTCACTGCT
>NW_020182910.1:0-521 GCF_003031525.2 Neophocaena asiaeorientalis asiaeorientalis | reverse complement strand
CTTGAGGTGTAAAGTTAGGTTGTTTATTTGAGACCTTTCTTTTTTCTTAAGGTAGACTTTTTCTTTTTGCTCAAATATCAGAATAACAGAATCAAGAGTGGAGGTGAAGGTTAAGTCGTGTGGCTACTTCAGAGGTGGTCGTCATCCACAGGGAGCTTGCAATTCTCCAAAACTACTGCAGTGAATTGAGGGAGATAAAACTTTGAGTCAGTGCCCAATACATGATGACTTAAGTATCCAGGAAGTTCTCGGGTGATGGAGATGAGAATTAACAGATGATAATAATAAAAAAGATAACTCAGAGAAGCAATAGGATAGGAGTAGTAGGTAGACCAAGGCGAAAGCCCCACTCCCCCTAGTGACTTCATTCTTTTCTCCTCCACATTCCACTTTTTACACACAATAGAAGGAAGCCCCGAGTAATTGTTAGCTATGATGAACCAGGCACTGTCTTAAATGTACTTGTGGGTGTATCTCTTTGACAATCCTCACAACCCCAAGAGCACATATGATAAGATCCC
>NW_020182909.1:0-521 GCF_003031525.2 Neophocaena asiaeorientalis asiaeorientalis | reverse complement strand
CTTCCTGAATAAGCAAGAGGTGCCACTAAATATCAAAGAACTGCGAAAGAGAGCAAGAAAGACTTCCTGGGAGAGGTGGCATTTGATCTGGGTTTTGAAAGATGCGTTGGATTTGGAGATCCTGGGAGAAAATAATTTAACTCCCGAATTAAATGAGAAAGCATAGGGGAGCTTACCAAATTTAGGTAAAGTTGAAACTGGTGTAGTGTTTTCCAAAATTCAGTGAGTTGGAAATACCAGGAGGAAATAACAACATAGATGTCCCCCAGCATCAAAACCAAACGACAAACTCCCACAATCCAGACTTACAGAATCGTTAAGGTTGAATCTGGAGTTGGAACCCAGGTGTGTATATTTTTAATAAGTACCCCAGGGGAGATTCTGATTCACACCAAAATTTCAGGACCAGTGTTAGCGTAAAGAAAGGGGGTGATAAGAGATTTGAAAGACAGGGCAAGACTTTGTTAAAGATAGTGGCTTGCTGGCTGTGTAGTTTAGACTACTCTGGAGAAAGTGGGAGA
>NW_020182908.1:0-514 GCF_003031525.2 Neophocaena asiaeorientalis asiaeorientalis | reverse complement strand
ACAACTACTGAGCCCACGTGCCACAACTACTGAAGCCCCTGAAAAGGCACTGTCTTTAATGTGACTTATACTAGCAATTACCACTCTCTGTTTCTTTCTGTCTCTTCGAAATTCCAGCTTTCAGTGTGAAAGAATGTGGCTTCTCTCCCTTGGGTCACTTGTCTTATCATGGACCACTCGGCAAGGGGGGTGGGGGGCAGAGCACAGGATCACACAACTACAACATGGTTGTCGAGGCTGCCCTGTCTCTGCTTCCTGCTCAAGACCCCAGGAAGAGGGGCATGTGGACAGAAATACTCAACTTTGACCAACTGTTCTTATTCTTTTCTGTTTTGACACCTTATAGGAATTGTATCCCTAAATACTTCAGTATATGTCTTAAAAACAAAGACATTCTCCTATATAACTACAATGCAGTTATTGAATTCAATAAATTTAATTCAATTCAACATCCATTTTGATAAAAACTCTCAACAAAGTGGGTATAGAGGGAACGTACCTCAACATAATAAAG
>NW_020182907.1:0-521 GCF_003031525.2 Neophocaena asiaeorientalis asiaeorientalis | reverse complement strand
TTCCCCGACCAGGGATCAAACCCGGGCCCCAGCAGTGAAAGTGCCATGGAATTCCCAGCACAGGCTTGGAGGAGGGGATTCAGGTACTGGCCTGGCTGGTGGTAGAGGGAGGCATCTTTTATTTTATATTCTTTTCAACCAGGAGAGGCAAGTGGTCCCAGGTGGGGACCCTGGAGCCTGGTTGCCTGAGTGCATATCTCTGTCTGCCGCTTGTTATTTGCGTGACCTTGGGCAGGGTCCCGAGCCACCCAGTGCCTCAGTTTCCCCATCTGTAAAATGGGGATGGAATCAAATCCCCCCACAGAGCTGGCGATCGTTGCTGAGATTTTTGGTTTCTGTATTTTTGTTGAAGCAGCCGGGAGCCCTGGCAGAGGAGGGAGCTGAATCTGCGGGTCCCCTCCCTGTGTCTTGTCCTTGCCCCCCGGGGACAGGGTGACCAGCTGACCCAGGCCTGGGAGAGGCAGTCATGTGGCCAGAGACCCCCTGTGGGCGTGGTGAGGAAATGCTCCCCCCCCCCCCAG
>NW_020182906.1:0-521 GCF_003031525.2 Neophocaena asiaeorientalis asiaeorientalis | reverse complement strand
ATATTATACCAATACACTTGACATGTTTAAATGCCTTGAAAGACATAAACTATCAAAGCTAACCCAGAAATAAATAGATAACCTAAATAGCATTACATTTATATGGTATTGTGCCTTCAAATTTTTCCACAATATATGCTTCTAATGATATACCCCTATGCACTCACAGTGTATTGGAAATAAACTTCTTTGCAGAAGAAAGTTTTCCACATAAATCCCTACTCCCAGATATATATATTTAGTTTGTTTGAACTAAAATTTATACTTTAAAAATAAAACTGCATTTAATACATTCTTTTACATATCAATTTATTTTCTATCCTAACATTTTCTATAGTGCAGATTTAAAATAGCATTATTAGTATGATAAAATATTTCTCAAACTAGAAGAAGTACTGTGATCTCAAATTTTCAAACCATAAATTTGTTTTTCAAATAATGTCCTTAAGTTTTATATTTTAAATGGTACAGGTCTAATTAGTATATACTGCAGATGGTCATTTGGCAGTACACCAAAGTTA
>NW_020182905.1:0-520 GCF_003031525.2 Neophocaena asiaeorientalis asiaeorientalis | reverse complement strand
GGGGATCCCCTCCGGCGCTCGGGGCCCGGCGCCTGGGGAGGGCGCTCGCGGCGGCTCCTCGGCCCCCTGCGGAGGGCGAGCCTGGGGCCGGCGAGCAGCCGGGACGGCGGCGACGCGGTAACTTTCCTCCCTCTACCCGGACTCGGGCGCGCGGGCCAGGAGGGGGCAGCCTGGACTGGGGAAGACTTGACCTGGCCCAGCGGCACCCCGAGTTTGCCCGTCTTGCAGTCTTTAGTGTTGGGGAGCCCAGGGAAAGGTTCAGGACGAGTGTGGCGGCAACTGGTGTGTCAGTGGTGCAGTGAGCGGGCCGAGCCGAGAGGAAGCGAGAGCTCCCGAGTTTGCAAAGAGCTGCTTTGTGTTTGGTACGTATTTTGAGAAAATGGCCGAATGCCTGTTTGAGTTAGGAATGCCGCCGCCGAGGCAGGCGCTGGTGGCAGCAGCACGTAGGAATTCGCGTAGCACGTTGGGCTTTCTGACTGTGCTTGGACAGTCTTCCCGACCAACGTTAAAATCCCTTTGG
>NW_020182904.1:0-520 GCF_003031525.2 Neophocaena asiaeorientalis asiaeorientalis | reverse complement strand
GTTCGATCCCTGGTTGGGGAAGTAAGATCCCACATGCCGTGCGGCACAGCCAAAATGTAAAAAAATAAGTAAATAAAAAGAAATTTATTACTAATTAAACAAATATGTTTTGAGTGCCTACAGTGTGACAGACATAGAGTTAGGCTGTGGATATATAACTCTAATCAAGACAAACACAGTCTCTGCCCTCTTGGGGTTAACATTACTATGGCAAAAAGCAGATAACAGTTCAGCTAACCAAAAAAAAAAAAATTTAACAAACGAATTAAAATAGTGAAAACAGCTCAGAGCAATTACTATGTATAGAAACTGGAGCAAGGGCACAATTCAGACAGGGCAGTCAGAATCTGTCCTTTTAAGGCAGGATACTGAAGCTGAGAGCTGACGGCTGAGACAGAAACAGCCATGTGACCAGATCTGAGTATGTACTTGGTCAGGCAAAGACAAGAGAGGAGCAGGCTCTAAAATGAAACATGGGTCTTCCCTGGTGGTGCAGTGTTTAAGAATCCACCTGCCAATG
>NW_020182903.1:0-519 GCF_003031525.2 Neophocaena asiaeorientalis asiaeorientalis | reverse complement strand
TTTCCCATATAGGACATTACAGAGTACTGAGTAGAGTTCCCCATGCTATACAGTATATTATCTACTTTATATATATATAGAGAGAGAGAGAGATAACTAATAATTGTATATGTCAGTCCCAATGGTGGGAATTTGAAGTGAGTAAGATATTAACTCTGCCTTTAAGAATCTCCCAGTCTAGTAAAGAAAATGAACACAAGAATCCATAATATATGATTAAATCCTTTCTGTATCAACAGTTATTTAATTGCATGTTGTATATTGTATATGAGATATATAATTATTGCGGGAATGCAATGGAAAAAGCAAGGAAGCATACCTAAAAGATGGCATCTTCAGTCTTACATTAATGTAATTACCACTATGTAAAATAATTCCCCCCGCCCAAAGCACAAATAAGAGAAAGCAATTTGGCTAAGCAATCATGTGCTTATTAGTTCGGTTCCCTTAGTCCTAACTGGTAGACACAAAATTAACCACAGGGCTTCCCTGGTGGCGTAATGGTTGAGAGTCCGCCTG
>NW_020182902.1:0-520 GCF_003031525.2 Neophocaena asiaeorientalis asiaeorientalis | reverse complement strand
TTTTTTTTTTTTAAAAAAAAGCATTTTGTACCCATGATTTTCCATTAACTAAAGTTTAAAACCATGTATTTAGCTCAAATATGAGTTATCCTTACCTCTATTGGCATATCTCTAAGTATATAAATCCAGACCCTGCTCTCCCACTTCCAAATTGCTTTGCTTATTCAATGGTTTCATTATGATTATCACCAAGTACCACTCCATTCCCAAAAGAAGATAGGCCCTGGGGTCTTTTGCATCTCCCAAGTACGCTCTGACAAAAATGTCTACTTGATTTTTCTTTTGTAGAGAGGATTCAAAAATCCATCCAAAAATGGATGATTCAATGAAATAACCTTTGTGCTTTCTTCTGATTTTGATATTTTATGCTCTTCAGACTTTCTTCTGCAGTGAAACCTGGTGATCATTCACTCTTCTTAACTCATAGGCTACATCACATATTTTAGCATTCCCACAGTTTTCTTTCCACCAATAGAAGTTACAGTGTAATTGGGAAGTGCACTGGGCAGGGTTTTTTTTT
>NW_020182901.1:0-519 GCF_003031525.2 Neophocaena asiaeorientalis asiaeorientalis | reverse complement strand
ACTACTACTACTAACCCAGTGCATGGCAAACACTACTGCTCTTACCACTACTGTTTCTACTACTACTACTACTACTGCAGCTGCTAGTTCTACTGCTACTGCTACTACTACCACTACTACTACTAGCTTCGTGCATGGTAAATACTACTACTATTACTATAACTGCTTCTGCAGCTACTACTACTGTTAGTACTGGTAGTCCCGTGCATTGCACATACTACTACTATTACTATTTCTGCTGCTTATGCTACTACTATTGCTCCTTCTACTGCTACTACTGGTAGTCCAGTGCATGGAAAATACTACTAGTATTCCTACTACTGCTGCTGCTACTGTTACTACTTCTACTAATACCGCTACTAGTAATCCAGTGCATTTCAAATACTATTAATACTACTACTGCTGTTGCTGCTACTACTACTATCAATAATACTAGCACAGTGCATGACAAATATACTACTACTACTGCTATTGCTGCTATTGCTACTACTACTACTGGCCCACTGCAGGGCAAATCTG
>NW_020182900.1:0-519 GCF_003031525.2 Neophocaena asiaeorientalis asiaeorientalis | reverse complement strand
AGGAAGACCGGACTGCCATGGAAGCAGGGCACTATTGCTGAATCACATGCAGGGGAGGAAACACTATTGTAGCCTCTCTCTCCCCACATGCTGGCTCCTGCTGATGAACAATAAAATAATCCTTCTCAAGACTGGCTCTCATGCGCCAGCTGCCAAGCAATAGAAAAAGCCCCCTCAGGGCTGGTCCTCACGTGCCTGCTGCCTAGGGCCATATCTCTTGCATCTCTGGCCAAAGGCTTCCCTGCACATTTGGCACCACTGGGGCTCCCAGAGTCCAAGCAGTCATATCACCTTTGTGCCCTGTCCTCACTGGGGCAGACCGAAGAGCTCCAAGGCAGCCTCAGGACTAGACTCCTGTGGGTGGATCACACACAGATGTGGAGATAAAACCAAAGCTGAACCCCAGGGACAGGGCAACTGAGGAAGATCAAAAATCTTTCCATCAGCTGTAAAAGTTGCAGATTAAATCCCCATGATCGGGGGGACCTTGAAGATGGCGGAAGAGTAAGACGCAGAGAT
>NW_020182899.1:0-514 GCF_003031525.2 Neophocaena asiaeorientalis asiaeorientalis | reverse complement strand
AGGTGATCTCCTCGTCTTACTCTTCCGCCATCTTCCCCCTCTCCCCAGATTATGCTTTAAAGAATCTCTGACTCCTCTGTGTGAGCTTCATTCTCTGTACCCCACCAGGTCCAGGCCCCAATGGTCTTTACCACCTTCTGTCTCAGGAGGATAAATCACCTTTCTTGATAGTTTCAGTAAAAGTCCTGTTGTTGGGGGCAGGTTGTGCATTCGGAGAGGGACATGAGGTACCACCAACCCCAAATGAACCACGTGAATTAATGAAATGATTAGAAAAGGGAAAAGGAGAAGCTTCCTATAGATCAATTGGACATTTGTTTCCAAATGAAAAAGAAAAGCACCACACAAAGTTAATATGTTGTATGATTCATCAATTTCTGCTTTTTTATAGGCCAAATGCAGTGCTAATCCAGGAGCCCACACATAGGCTCACGCAGCAGATTGTTGTGAGTAGGTGCTAAGTTGGGATTGTTTCTTCCCTTTAAGGTTCTTTTTTTTTTTTTTTTTTTTTTTT
>NW_020182898.1:0-519 GCF_003031525.2 Neophocaena asiaeorientalis asiaeorientalis | reverse complement strand
TTTGTGACCTTTGTGAGAATCATTTTTTATATAAAGGTCGGAAGAAACCAAGTGTTAAATCCAAGAAGGTAAGGAGGAAATGGAGACAATCTGTGCAAGTGACTCTTTTTTGGAAGTTTAGCCGTAATAGAGCCGTGGCTGGAGACATAAGTGGGACCAAGTTAGGGTTTTTTCTTAGACATGGGAGAGACATAGCACGTTAAATGTCAATGGGAAGGATCCTATAAAGCAGGAGAGAAAGTTGTTCAAAGTGTCTGAGAATGCAAGGAAGGATGGACTCTAGAGGTGAGATGGAGATGTCCACCTTTCATAGGAAGCAGTCTTCTATACCTTAGGAAGGGGAGGGATGAGTTACTGGATGGACACAGAGACAAACATTCAAATGGTGGTGGGAGTCGAGGGTGTGATTGTCTGGGAGGAAGTAAAGGTGTTAATGAACTGGGGGTTCTGTTGAGGTCTGAGAAAAATAATGATTGGAGGATTTTAATTTTTTTAATTCCTGTATTCTTTTATTTTTTT
>NW_020182897.1:0-517 GCF_003031525.2 Neophocaena asiaeorientalis asiaeorientalis | reverse complement strand
AAAATGATTCTTCTCTTAAAATGATTAATCCTTCCACAGATTACCTGCATAATTAAAGGTTTCTTACCTCAGTTTTACGTACACTACATTTGCTTTAATTAGCATTCATTTGATTCAGTGAGTTTCTTATATTAAAAAAAAGATTTATCTTTAGCGATCATAGACATTGGAGTGCAATTGATTTTATAGCTGGCAATATTCTTTATGCCTTCTGCCTCTCGTCAAGGATTCATCATAGTAGGAAATAGAATATTAGTGGTCACTTGGCATTGGAGGGCATTACAGAAATTCCTAACTGATACTTGATCATTGATTCCATACCTTTGACTAAAACATGCTAATTCAAAGTAAGACTGCTTGATTTCCAAGCCTACTTCTTCATAAGAACCTTATAGGGACTTCCCTGATAGTCCAGTGGTTGAGACTTCACCTACTAGTGCCGGTGGTGTGAGTTTGTTCCCTGGTTGGGAAGCTAGGATCCCACATGCCTTGGGGCCAAAAAAACCAAAACATAAAA
>NW_020182896.1:0-518 GCF_003031525.2 Neophocaena asiaeorientalis asiaeorientalis | reverse complement strand
TGTTGTTGAGAGAAGCCTGTGAACCAGCTCAGGATCACATGGTGTGGACACTGGATCCTCAGGACTCAGCACCTCCCACGTAGGCAAGTTGGGGTGCAGGCAAAGGTGACTCAGGGCCCCCAAGTTCACAGCCAGCCCTGCCCTTCCTAGGCCAGGGTGCAGCAGGTAAAAGCATGAACATTCAGGTGTCGGGTGAGCAGGGCAAACGTGGGCCAGGAGTGTGTCTGCCCCATTTCTTGTCATAGAATCAGGAAGCTCAGAACTGTGAAGCCTCTGCCCTCTGGGGCACACAGCCTGGCAGGAGTTCAAGTCTTTTCTCCAAGCAGCCCAGGGCCTGGGTGGAGACATGACTGCTGGGAGCGAGAACAGAGAACCCAGGCTGGTTGGGGATTACCTGCATCAGACTCAGGGAATAAAGGGCACAGTCGGAAGAGGGCACCTCGTGGCATAAGGGGTAAGCCTGCAAGGGGCTGAGAGAGAACAGGGTCTAGACAGGGGAGGGCAGAGCTGGGAGATCC
>NW_020182895.1:0-517 GCF_003031525.2 Neophocaena asiaeorientalis asiaeorientalis | reverse complement strand
GAAAAGGTGCTCAACATCACTAATCATCAAGGAAATGAAAAGTAAAGGGCAACAAAATGTCACCTCACACTTATTAGGATAGTGACTATCCAAAATAATAATAATAAAAAGAAGAAGAAGAAAACTATTTTCAAAGATATGGAGAAAATGAATCTCTTGTAAACTGTTGGTAAGAATGTAATTTGGTGCAGTCACTATGAAAAATAGTATGGAAGTTCCTCCAAAAATTAAAAATAGAAGTACTACATGACTCATGAATCCCACTCCCAGGTATATATCCAAAAGAATTGGATCTAACCTCTGAAGCCGGAGCCTCAGCTCCCAGCCCCACCCCATCCTGGAGATTGAGCAGACTAGTCTCTCAGGCTCGTGAGTGGTGGTCGGCACCAATCCTCTCTGCGGGAATCTCTCCGCCCTCTGCACCCCTGTTTCTGCGCTCTCCTCCATGGCTTTGAAGCTTCACCCCCCTTTCCAGGCCCCGTCTCTGCCAGTGAAGGGGTTTCCTAGTGTGTGGAAA
>NW_020182894.1:0-516 GCF_003031525.2 Neophocaena asiaeorientalis asiaeorientalis | reverse complement strand
GTGAGAGGCCTGCGTACCGCCAAAAAAAAAAAAAAAGAAAATTATCGTCTTCCTCCTCCTTCTCATTATCCTTTAAGCACACCGCTTATCTTACATAACCCCCTCTTCTCACCTCTGAGGTTGGTTGAACTGTGAGTTTATTAGCCCCAGTTTACAGATGAGGAAACTGCGGCTTAGAGACATGAAGTGATCCATCTATGATGCTACAGGGAATTCATGAGTGAGGGAGACCTTGTGATGGAGTAAGACCTGGAGTCAAGATTCTCCTTCCCAGACAGTTGGAAGCATTCTAATTTAAAAGAGGTTGTGACACAGAGAACAGACTGGTGGTTGCCAAAGGCGAGGGGGTTAGGGAAGGGATGGAGTGGGAGCTTGGGGTTAGCAGATATAAGCTTTTATATATAAAATGGATAAACAACAAGATCCTATGGTATAGCACAGAGAACTATATTCAATATCCTATTATAAACCCTAATGGAAAAGAATATTAAAAAAAGAATGTATGTATATGTATAA
>NW_020182893.1:0-517 GCF_003031525.2 Neophocaena asiaeorientalis asiaeorientalis | reverse complement strand
TGGACTGTTGACTCAGAAATCATTCTAGGAAGCCTGCCTTTTCACGTCTATCATGCTTATCTTGGTCCTTTAAAAGAAGCCTCTCTCTTTCTTTATTCATTCTTTGGAGCGTTGAAGTGAGCATGTTACTGAACCAAACTTGGGTCTGCTCACCCAACGTGCAGCAAAGCTAATCTCCTGACAGCCGGCTTTGGTCAAGGAATGTACAGCATTTTCCGCAAGGTGCCAAGCAAGGAGTGTGGGCAACTTATGCTCAAAAGACCCAAACTCCCAAATGGCTTTCAGGGAAGGATTTTTAAAGGCAGGGTGAGGGAGAGGGTAGTGGTGTACACGATATCCTTGTCATTAGTTTGTGATGAGTTAGGTAACAGGGTGGTATTTTGGGAATTAACGTCATCAATATTCTGATTTCAACCTGTCTGGGATCTACTCGCTTGTGCTCAGCACACAGTTAACTTCTTCCACCTGGTGGAGGGTTTAGTATCTGCAAAACAATTCAAGGATATGGCTCAGATTA
>NW_020182892.1:0-517 GCF_003031525.2 Neophocaena asiaeorientalis asiaeorientalis | reverse complement strand
TATCTATTTGGGGCCACCATGAGTCCACTACCGTTTTCTTCCTACTTTTCCTTTGGTGTGAAGATTAGAGATAATATATAAATATATATATTTATATATAAGGCATTTATCTTAGCACAGTTCCTTAGGCACATAGTAAGCACTCAGTGAATATAACTATACAGAGCTGTGTCACACACAGTGCTATGAAGTCTGGGAAGTAGGTCTTACTAAACTCTTTTTATACATTGAAGGTGGTTCAGAGAGATTTATTACCTTTCCCGAGGTCACTAAACTGGGTTTCCTATCCAGTGTTCAGTAACCACAAAGTTTGTGTTTTGACCCCTCAACATGTAGAACATGTTGTATCCCCCAGTGCAGACCCCAAGACAAAGATTTGGGTACACGTAGATTATTTAGAAAGCGGTTCCAGGAAGCAGTGAGATAGTGGGGGGGGTACAAGGAAAGGAGAGAAGCCAAGGAAAGGTATGTTAGTGGGTTGGTTACTTCTGTGGGCACCTGGGCCTCAGTCCCACTG
>NW_020182891.1:0-514 GCF_003031525.2 Neophocaena asiaeorientalis asiaeorientalis | reverse complement strand
GAAGCGTGGAGTCTTAACCGCTGGACCGCCAGGGAAGTCCCCTAAAATTCTCTATTTTATAGAAAATCATAATTTACTTAACCATCCCCCTATTGTGAGCATTTAGTGCACACTGGCATTTCCAATTTTTTAGCATTTAAAATAATGTGGAAATCTTTGTGCATAAAACTTTACCTGGATATGCACTTATTTCCTAGATATTTCTAGAAATAGATGAGGGTAAAGACAGTTTTAAAGCAGTTTAAACAAATTGCCAAGTTGTGTAAGCAGATGTGTGGAAATGGTTTCTATTTCTGCCAGCACGGTGCGCAGCGCCTGTCTCAGGGGTGCTGACACCTGGCTTGGATTGATTCCCCTAACTTATCGTGTAGAAGAGATTATTTAGAGGTTTTTGGTTATCATCAAATTTAAATGATAAGCTGACCAGTCTCCCAAGTCTTTCACTTTGCCTCTCTCTGGCTCTCTCTCCATTTTCTCTTTTTTTTTTTTTTTTGCGGTACGCGGACCTCTCACT
>NW_020182890.1:0-516 GCF_003031525.2 Neophocaena asiaeorientalis asiaeorientalis | reverse complement strand
GGTTTCTTCTTCTTTCTCTCCTCCATTCTACTTCTTCCTTGTTATTACCATTACAGCCATCAGCAGCAAAAAGTGCATTTGTTCTCCAAGGAGCTATACACATTTATCATACAAATTTTGTTTATCCGTCTTTTGCATCACAAACATTTATTTCCGCATCTCTGAAATCTATGAGTTTCTTGAATACAGGACTGATGTGGGTGTATTCATGCCAGAATTTTGCAGGATCAACTATCTTTTCTTACACAAAGTATTCAGTGAGTACTAGTTGATAATACATGAAAGAATGAATGAATGCATGAATGAATGAATGTATCTTCATATTGCTGGCTCTATGCAATAAATTGGAAACTTAATGAAGGCTTCTAGAGTTTTGCATCTAAGAGAGATTATAGTAAAATTTGGATAACTAGATTAAAGTAGAAGGTTTAGAGATGTGTCATCCATGCAAAGACCTGAAAAATGGGCAGCCCTGTTTATATTTCAAATTGCCCAGAAATATTTGGTTTTGCTTCA
>NW_020182889.1:0-516 GCF_003031525.2 Neophocaena asiaeorientalis asiaeorientalis | reverse complement strand
GGTGGGGGTGGGCAGGCTGTGCGGGGCAGGAGGACCTGCGGGATGAAGGCAGGACACACTGCGCAGACGGGGACACTCCTGCAACCAGCCTGGTCCAGGCTGTCCCCCACCGTGATAAGGTCCCCCCTTGTCCCATCCTGCTCTCTCCAGAGATAACCACAAAGAGCTCAGCTTTTATATGTAAAGCCCTACCTAAGTATGCTTTACAAGGATATTTTTACATTAATGGGATCGTGCAGTACATAGTACTTTCCAGCCGTCTACATAGTATTCCATTGCATGGATGGAACAGTCTGTTTCATGGGCCTCCCTTGATCAATAGTCAGATTGTCCCTAATAAGTCGCTGCTAGAAGTCATGCTGTAGGACCATCCTGATGCTTACCTCTGCGAGCTTAGGAAAGGAATTCCCTGGAGTCAAGACCAGACATAGGCCTGCTGCCTTACGGGGACACCCAGATCACAGCTGGCCGGTGTCCAGTTTCTCTCAAAGTGACTGTCCCAAGCAGCATGTGGTG
>NW_020182888.1:0-516 GCF_003031525.2 Neophocaena asiaeorientalis asiaeorientalis | reverse complement strand
AGGGAAAGAAAATCCCAGGGCTTGATTGTGAAGGACTTGACATTGCTGCAAGACGGAAGGCCTTAGGAAGGGCAGGCGCATGGGTGAACAGGTCCATTTCTTGAAGATCAGGGCTCCTCTGGGAAAACCTAGCAAGAACCTGTGTGATGCTTCAGCAAACTCCCTTGGCCTTCCAACACTAGGGACTTCAGAATCTTCAGAACTCATCCCTGCATTTCCTTACCCTTTACATGCTAAGTTTCACAATTTTACTCTTTTCTTTACTATTTCTTTACTGAAGTATAGTTGACTTACAATATTGTCTCACATGTACAGCAGAGTGATTCAGTTATTTATATTTCAGGTTATTTTCAATTATAGGTTATTGTAAGACATATAGTTCCCTGTGACATATAGTAAATCCTTGTTGCTTATCTATTCCGTGTATAATAGTTTGTATCTGTTAATCTCATGCTCCTAGTTTGTCCCTCCCCACCCTCCCTTTCCCCTTTGATAACCATAAGTTTGTTTTCTATG
>NW_020182887.1:0-515 GCF_003031525.2 Neophocaena asiaeorientalis asiaeorientalis | reverse complement strand
CTGGTGGCCTAGTGGTTAGGATTCCGGGCTTTCACTGCTGCGGTCCCGGTTCAATCCCTGGTCAGGGACTGAGATCCTGTAAGCCATGAGGTGTGGCAAAAAAAAAAGAGGCTCAATTCTCCCTGTTGAAAATAAGGGTAGAGACTTCTTCCAGCTTCATTTTCAAGAAAACTTGTAAGATCTTTCTCTGTCTCTTGGAAATATATATAAATCTTTTCATAGGCTAAGACTTTTTATCAGCTTCACAACCCAGGAACATCTTTCTTAAGGACCTGGGAACCATCTCTTTGACATGTCATCATCAAGGAAGATAGAGCCCCATCTCCTATCCCGCCATTTCTGTGGGAGGATAGGAGCTCAACTTCAGAGGGCCCTGTCATAAAAACACAAAAGGTTTGTTTTCCCTTTGGGTAAAGCCAATTAGCTAACACAGATGGTCACCCCAATTACGATGTGAATTTAGCATGAACCAAGTGTGACAAATGGTGCTGTCAAGTCCTCTTACTTGAGGACTA
>NW_020182886.1:0-511 GCF_003031525.2 Neophocaena asiaeorientalis asiaeorientalis | reverse complement strand
CCCCTGCAGTGGAAGCACAGATTCTTAACCACTGGACCACCTGGAAAGTCCCCCTCCGACACTCTTAATCCTCCTAATTCTACTCTGTTATTATTATGTTACCACAGCGCATTCTTCTTCTAACATACTGCCAAAACTCATCAAACTGTACCTTAAAATAGGTGTGTGTTATTGTAAACTTTATCTCAAAAAGGTGGTTAAAAATAAGGTGGTTTATTTGTTTAGGATAATGTAATAATTATCTAAGGGAAATACCCACCGTGGACCCTGGAGCAGGTCTAAAGATGTTACATTAGAGTCCAAAAACATGTGGCAAGAATGCATAGTGGTAGGAATGTAAATTGGCACAGCCACTGTGGAAAACAGTATAGAGGTTCCTCAAAAAGCTACAAGTAGGGACTTCCCTGCTGGCGCAGTGGTTGAGAATCCACATGTAGGTGACACGGGTTTGATCCCTGGTCCGGGGAGAGCCCACATGCCACGGAGCAACTAAGCCCGTGTGCCAGAACTA
>NW_020182885.1:0-515 GCF_003031525.2 Neophocaena asiaeorientalis asiaeorientalis | reverse complement strand
CTATGAAGCAGATTGCTGGGCCTGACCTTAGGTGTATTCAGTAGTTTTTGGAGTCAGGGTCACCAGAGTCTAAGAATCACACGTGAAAACAATGAATGGCTCAGGACTGGGGTTCAGAATGGAGAATTTGAGATAAAACTGCAATCATAAAGGAGCCTCAGTTCTGGCTAGAGTTGACTAAGCATGTGAAGACCTTTATATCTGCACAGTTGCCACTTTGAAATCTGACATCCTTGCTCTTTCTCTTACGTCCAGATCACAGAGCCCAGGAGAGATGAGGATGTTCAACACGAGGGCACTCCAGACGGTGATGACAGCTGTGAGGAAGGAAGGGAGAAAGCCTCTTGTGCAGATAATCGCGAAGAACCCAGCATCTTCTAGAATGAGCTGAGAAGAGTTTTCATATCATACTCCTAGGAGCGGGGCATGCTTCTAGGAGTCTGTGGCAGGACAATAAGAAAACAGGCTTTTCTCAGATTCCATCCTTTTGGAAGTCACCACCCCAATTTTCAGAT
>NW_020182884.1:0-502 GCF_003031525.2 Neophocaena asiaeorientalis asiaeorientalis | reverse complement strand
ATTAATATACAGAAATCTGTTGCTTTTCTATACACTAATAAGGAACTACCCAAAAGAGAAAGCAAGAAAACAATCTGGTTCAATATCACATCAAAAAGAATTAAAATACTAGGAATACACTTAACCAAAGGGGTTAAAGACCTATACTCTGAAAACTATAAAACACTGATAAAACAAACTGAAAAAGATACAAAGAAATGGAAAGATGACCCAGGTTCACAGATTGGAAGAATTAATATTTTTTAAATGTCTATACTACCCAAGGCAATCTACAGATTTAATGAAATCCCTATCAAAATACCCATAACATTTTTCCACGGAACTAGAACAAATTATCCTAATATTTAATATGGAACCACAAAAGACTCCAAATAGCCAAAGCAATGTTTACAAAAAAAGAACAAAGATGTAGGTATCATGCTTTCTGACTTCTGACTATACAAAGCTACAGCAATCAAAACAATAGGGTAGGGGCTTCCCTGGTGGCGCAGTGGTTGAGAGT
>NW_020182883.1:0-515 GCF_003031525.2 Neophocaena asiaeorientalis asiaeorientalis | reverse complement strand
TTAGGTTTGCTTATGTTTCATAAGCTACTTGCTTACCTACTCTCTATACTTAACACTTGGGCATTTCATCCGTTCTGTCTGTTTTTCTTGTCTTCTACAGCAGAATTGATTATTGCCAAAGAATACAGCAAAAGGACTTGAGAAGGAGACAAGCTTTGGTTTCTATCAGAGGAATTCCCAGCTCTCACAGTCATGTAGCAGAGGTTTGGGGAAAACAAGTCACCTTCATATTGTCCTGAAATCAACCTAGGCAGGGAAAGTCAGTCATCATTTCCCCAGAGGAGTCATGGAACACTCTCAGATGTACATGTAAGGATGAGTAAATGGGTAATGAGCTTTGATAGTAATGTCTTATATTTCACACTTATTGAAGTGGGGAATATATATACATATATGGAGAGATCACAATGCTAGGTACTTCTGAACCGTGTAACTATCAGAATATCTCGTGTGTTCTTTTTTAATTTCTTTATTTTTTTGGCTGTGTCAGGTCTTAGTTGCAGCACGTGGGATCT
>NW_020182882.1:0-514 GCF_003031525.2 Neophocaena asiaeorientalis asiaeorientalis | reverse complement strand
GTGGGGCGGGCGCGCGGGTCTATATAGCAGGAGGGCTGCTGTGTTGGCAGGAACGACACAAAAGGGGCCCCCGCGTGAGGAGGATTTCCTCTCTCTCTTCTATATAATGACGGCGGGGGTGGACGGGGGACTTATTGTATGTTTTCTCTTAGACTCTCCAGAGCTTTCGAACTGATGACCCGCGTAAAACTGTCACTTGGTGCCTCTGGGGCCTTTAAATGAAGCCTATTCAGGAGATTGGAAGCGAGCAAAAGCGCCTAACGGGGTTAATGCTTGTAATGAAACATTTTTTAACCTTTTTGAATTTCGAAGTGATCTCTTTTTGAGGAACAACACCGGGTAGTGACCGGGTCAGAGGTCAGGATGGGCTCCAGCGGGAGGCGTTTAGATGAGAGAGCATTTCCTTGGTGTGAGGATGTGGGACGTGGGTTGCACCTGCCTTCTCCGCAGGACGTCTGAAGGAGGATGGGATTCTCCTCTAAGAGAAGCTCCTACCAGCCTCCCCGCTGATGAG
>NW_020182881.1:0-514 GCF_003031525.2 Neophocaena asiaeorientalis asiaeorientalis | reverse complement strand
ATTCTTTCTTCAAAGAAGACAAGGACCAAGGTCCTTTCGCTTGCCAAAAACAGAGGCGAGAGCACTGGAGAAGTGTTCCCTGCACAGAGTGAGCCCACAGGAAGTGTCTGCAGCAGCCTACTGGGGGCAGGAGGGACAGGTCTGTCCTGCATGGGGCCAGGAACAGCTGCAATCTATCCTGAGCTTAGCACAGGGCTCGAAAAGAAGATACACAATTATGAGAAGGCCATCTACTTTCCTTTTATGCCTGCTCTGGGCTCGGAACGTGTGACCAGGAATGCATCCCTCTAATATTTATTTGATCACCCAACCCCTAAAAAAACCATTTTCCAGGTGACAAAAATTAAAGCTCAGAGATGTTCAGTGACTTGCCCAAGGGTCTCAAGTGCTGAAGAGAGGAGCCGGAGGTCTAGCCTGAGTCTAAAGCTCCTCCCATAATATCACACAGGGCATCGGCCAGGCTTCTCCAGAGAATCAGAACCAAGAGAGAGAGAGAGAAAGAGAGAAATTTATT
>NW_020182880.1:0-503 GCF_003031525.2 Neophocaena asiaeorientalis asiaeorientalis | reverse complement strand
ATTGTAAAGCAATTATACTCCAATAAAGATGTAAAAAAACTGTAATATAATTTGTTAATGGATACACAATTTAAAAAGAGTTCAATCGTGATATCAAAAATATTAAAGAGATGATAAAAAGGGTTCATCCTTTGTAAGCAATCAAAGATAACTGGCTATTAGCATAAAGTGGGCTGCTTTATGTATGAGACGTTTTATGTAAGCATCATGGTAACCACAAAGCAAAAATCTAAAGTAGGTTCACAAAACATTTAAAAAGGGGAAAACAGAGCATAACATCACAGAAAATTACCATTTATAAAAGTAGGCAGAAACAGAGGGAAAAGGGAACAAAGGAAATACTAAACAACCGGAAAACAATCATTAAAATGGCATAGGTAATTCCCTAAGTGTCAGTAATTGAATGCATTGAAATCACCAATCAAAAGGGCCAGAATTGTCTGGATGGATAAAAAAAACAAAACTCAACTATATGCTGCCTACAAGAGACTCACTTCAGCTTT
>NW_020182879.1:0-513 GCF_003031525.2 Neophocaena asiaeorientalis asiaeorientalis | reverse complement strand
CTTTCTAACCACTCGGATCCCTGTCCTGTGTAGCTCCTACAGCAATAATCTCACTGATCTGAGATCTCATTCCAGATCTAAGATGGTGAATCAGTACACAGTCAAGTCCACGGCACCGTCCTAGACCGAAACTTGACGTTAGACTCATGGCCCCGTCGACCACTCACATGGTTTTTACTGGCATTTGTGGTGGGGTCGGTGGTGGGCTGGCCACCGAGAGACTGGTGAGAGCAGAGCTGGCCTCGTCCCAGGAGCCTTGAAGGCAGCCGGGACCCTCCTGACGCAAGTGGGAGGAGGACTGTCTAGAGGGAGTGTGGGATGAGGGACCAGGGTCAGGGGCTGTGGGTCCTGTGCAGAGTGTGACAGGAAGGCCTGGGGGAGGGGCACAGGGCTGTTTCCCTAGGGAGGTGCGAGCAGGAGGTGCCATGAGGAGGGGTGGGAACTCTAGGACGAGGTCATGCGGAATTACCGGGGTGGGTTTTGAGCAAAAGGACACGTGGAATCGGTGGGTCA
>NW_020182878.1:0-513 GCF_003031525.2 Neophocaena asiaeorientalis asiaeorientalis | reverse complement strand
CTCCGCGGACACGGGGCCTTGGAAAGAGAAGAGAGCTCTGGTCCACCGCCGCCTCGGGAAGCACCACGCGTCCTCCGTGCTGAAAAGAACCGGAGGGACGGGACGGGACGGGATCGCATCTTCTCTCCTTTTCCCTCGCTTTTGTCTCAGCACGCCTTCCTCTCTTTCTCTAACTCCGAATCTGCTGCGCCTCCGGGCCTTGGCAATTCTTTCAAGCCGCGGTACTGAGGTGCGTCGAGGAAAGAACACCCACAAGAGCCCCGCCGTGCTGAGTGCACGTCTTCCGGGACCCGGGACCCACGCCCCACGCCGGAGGACTTGACTCGACGCCCAGATATTACCGTGAAGGGCTCCTGGGATGGCCAAACAGGGTCCTCTGGAAGGCAGTGTCACCCCAGAAATGCCACGCTGCCCTTGCTGCTCGAACCCTGCCTCCGCCCTTCGCTAAGCACGAAACGTCAGCCGCGCCGCCGACCCCTCGCTAAACCACGGCGCCACACGCTCACCAGCCCG
>NW_020182877.1:0-513 GCF_003031525.2 Neophocaena asiaeorientalis asiaeorientalis | reverse complement strand
CTCAACGACTACAGGCACAGGCTTTAGGATTGTTAACTGAGGGACAGGATCGGGAACTGGAGTGGCCAGTTACCCGGAGGGTCTGCTTGGGCCTGTGGCAACGGTGTAATCTTAAGGGTGCCCTTGGGCCTCTGGTCCCACCTGAGGAAGGAGGCAGAGCCCTCATACAGTGTGATGGAACAGCAGCGACATGTGTCTACACAACAGGCGGAGGACGATACCAAAAGGCCCACCCGAGTCAGGGAGCAACGCGAAACACCACTCTTCAGGGTCGAGAACACCTGTGTGGGGGACCTACAGGACCCACGGACGTCGATAGTGACCAAGGAACCCACATTATTGGCCGTGAGGTTCAGGAAAGGGCCGATGCAAATGAAACGTGCTGGCGTTTCCACGTGCCTTACAGCCCCACTGCTGCCGGGCTAACGCAGAGGGTGAGGGGGCCGCGTCAGCAGCAGGTGAGACGGGAAAGCCGCTCTCAACGTGTGGACACACCCCAGGAACAATGGGCCC
>NW_020182876.1:0-501 GCF_003031525.2 Neophocaena asiaeorientalis asiaeorientalis | reverse complement strand
GGGGGTTCAGCCTGGTTCAGCCGGGTCAGTGGTCAGGACTCCTTGTCACTGCCCCAAAGAATGTTCCACCTCAGGCTCATTAAGGACTCACTGCAGGGCCGCCCATTTTTCTCTTGGTTCCTCAGCCAACTTCTCCCAGTTTGCCTTCGAGTCCGTGGTGGCCACCGCCAACAGTCTGCACAACAGCAAGGGCCTGGGCAAGGACCAGCATGGGAGGAACTGCCTGCTGGCCTCCTATGTGCACTACATCTTCCGCCTGCCCGAGCCGCAGAGGGATGTACCCAAGTCAGGTAACATCCCCCTGTCCCACCCACCACCCCACACCAGAGTATGGGAGCCTGGCGGGCAGCACACCCTCACCCCCACCCCACAGAATTCACAATAAAATTAAAAGCCCGAAAGTTAAATTTTTATCTTTCAGAATAAACAAAACTTACATGAATGCTGAAATTAAAAGTTCATGTCTCGGGCTTCCCTGGTGGCGCAGTGGTTGAGAGTCCG
>NW_020182875.1:0-513 GCF_003031525.2 Neophocaena asiaeorientalis asiaeorientalis | reverse complement strand
GGGGACTAAGTAAAGACGGCTCAGGATCTCTGTGTATTATTTCTTACAACTGCCTGTAAATCTACAATTATCTTAACATTTTTAGCAATTAACTAAAAATACACAAGCAAATCAAATTGAAGAGGATTAAACTCTTATTTTAGATTTGTGTAAAGCACAAGAGTTTCTAGCAATCATAAGCCTATGCATTATCTCTATACCACATCAGACATTATATGCCCTGCTTGAAGCAATACTGGATTGCTCTCATTTATATGAACACTGAGTTTGCCTCAGTGATAAGTTTTCTACCTTTCTTTCTAAATATATTCTATTACTTCAGAAATGATGGGACAAAATGTTTGAATAGAACATAAAACAAAATAAGTGTGAACATCCATAAGGTATAATTGTTTACCTCGTTTTACAAATATATATCTACCTCTCTTACTAATGGAAAACAAAGGAACTAGATGGCCACATCAATAGTAGAATTAAGAATAAAATTGCAGGTGTCAAGCTGTCTCTAAATTT
>NW_020182874.1:0-507 GCF_003031525.2 Neophocaena asiaeorientalis asiaeorientalis | reverse complement strand
GTAAAGCAATTACACTCCAATAAAGATGTTAAAAATAATAAATAAACCCAATATGGTACTGGCACAAAAACAGACATGAAGATCAATGCAACAGAACAGAGAGCCCAGAAGTAAAGCCATGCACTTATGGGTCAATTAATCTACAACAAAGGTATTCAGAACATACAATGGGGAAAAGACAGTCTCTTCAATAAGTAGTGCCAGAAAACTAGACAGCTACATGTAGAAGAATGAAATCAGAACATTTTCTCGGCAAAAAATAAATAAAATAAAAATAAAAAAATTTTTGTAAAAGCTTTTGCACACCAGAAAAAAAATAATGAAAAATCAGTCTACTGAATGGGAAAGAACATTTGCAAATGGTATGGCTGATAAGGTGTTCATACCCAAAATATAAAAACAGATCATACAACTGAAGAGCAAAAAACACAAAAAGCAACAAAAACCTGACTAAAAAAGGACAGAAGAATGGAATAGACATTTTTCCAAAGAAGACATACAAATGGC
>NW_020182873.1:0-512 GCF_003031525.2 Neophocaena asiaeorientalis asiaeorientalis | reverse complement strand
CTCTCTACGGCTTCCCATGGCCCGCAGAGTCCAAGTGCTTGGACTTGCTGCAGCAGTAGACTTGGAGGTGTCTGGGCTGCTCATTCCTGCCTCCACACACATCAGTCTCGTCTCTGCAAAGCCCCACTGAAGGAGCAACCACAGGACCCCCTAGGTTTCAGCTGGCTGTACTTGGGGCGGACCTAACTCAAGGGCAGGCCACCCAAGGCTGCAGGGGACTGGAGAGCGTGAGAGGGGCCAGAAATATGAGGCAGAAGCAGAGCGTGAAGGGGTCATGGCAAGCACAGGCTAGGAGGAAGCAGCAGTGCAGGTGGGAGGCTTGGGTGGCCCCGGGCTCTGCTAGGGGATCCCCAGAGAACTCCAGCTCCCAGGCGAGACCACCTGTCTCACGTGTTTCCTACTAACAACGCCCCCGTTGGTGGAGGCAGAGACCCAGCAAGGCAACACGTGAGTGACCCTGCTTGTCTTCACCCCCGTTTCCCCCACTCACTCCTTGCCTCCAGTTTTGCACC
>NW_020182872.1:0-513 GCF_003031525.2 Neophocaena asiaeorientalis asiaeorientalis | reverse complement strand
GGAGGGGGTGGTGTGGAGATGTGAAGGGTGAGTAACACCAGACAAAGGGAGAGCAGAGGAGCATTTAGACAGATGGGATGATATACCAAAGCCCAAAGACTTGAGTGACCTGGGGCAGAAGTTTCCTTTCATGGGAAGAGAGACCTGGAAAGAATCTAGAGAGCCAGGTGGCGGGGGCCAAGGCAGTGGACCCAGATGTGGTTGGCAAAATCATGGCCTCCCAGAGATGTCCACGTCCACATCCCCAGAATGTGCAAATGTGACTTTACATGGCAAAAGGGACTTTGAAGATGTGATTGCATTAAGGATCTCGAGATGGAGAGATTATCTTGGATTACCCAGGTGACTCAAAGTCATCACGAGGGTCCTTGTAACAGGGAAGCGTGAGGGTCACAGTCAGAGAAGGAGATGTGAGGAGGGAAGCAGAGGTTGGAGAGTCAGAGAGAGATTTGAAGATGATACACTGCTTTTTTTTTTTTTTAAGATTTTTTTTTTAATGTGGACCATTTTTAA
>NW_020182871.1:0-511 GCF_003031525.2 Neophocaena asiaeorientalis asiaeorientalis | reverse complement strand
GGTGGGGGGACAAACGGGAACCATCTCAGCTTGAAGGGCCTCACCCAGAACCCCCCTGGAGCAGGCCACTGCCAAAGGTCCTGTGAGATGGGAAAGGTAGAAGGTATTTTTATTACCCGTTACCATCCCTCTGAAAGAGGAGGGGGCGGAGTTGGTGGGGGCCATCACAAACTCTTCCACTGTCTAGAACACTCCCGGCCACTTCCTTGGGGGCTGCCTCGCCCCAGCTGCAGTCACGTGGTGCTGGAGGAGACTGTCAATCACGTTGGGCAGGGCCACGTGATCAAGGAAAGCCAATCATAGTACCCCAAGCCCCCCGCCAGGATTGTTGCTCCAGGGCTGGACCCGTGATCTGAGGTGGCCCAATCAGAGCCCTCCTTGGTAGCCTGAGGTTTTTCTGAGCTTCTTTCCTTAGGGATTAGACGCGTTAGGGATATATGTGTAGAAGTGTGAGGGAAGAAAGTGGTCAGGCTAAGAGAATCAAAGATGAGAGACGGGAAAGAGTGAGGGA
>NW_020182870.1:0-512 GCF_003031525.2 Neophocaena asiaeorientalis asiaeorientalis | reverse complement strand
CATTCCCACCAACAGTCAGTGTAGGAGAGAGAACCCTACGTTTTTCCCACACTGTCACAGTAGAAGAAGCACTCTCCCTTATTGCTGTATCTAAGCTTCCCTTGTGCAATGCTGTCATGTGTTTCAAGGATAGTCACCACATTTATTCCTCTGTTCTTGAATATTAAAAGTTGTCTTAAACTTTTTATAATATACATAATAGTGCAGCAAATGTATTTGTACATATACTTTTCCCTTGAACTGAAAACATTTCCTTAGGATACAGTCCTAAGTGAATTTCTCAGTCAAAAGGTAAGAACATTTTTATGGCTCTTAATACTTGTTGCTGAATTGCCTTTTGGAGGCGGGGGGGATGTAGCATTTGCAAGCATGTTAAATTATCTGCACCTTCACCAGAACTGACTATTATCAATGTGAACAGTTTTAACAGATGTAAAATGTCATTTCATTTTTGTTCTAGTTAGTAGCATGTCTTTAAAACGAGTGAAAAGTTTAGTATTTTCCCCATACTT
>NW_020182869.1:0-510 GCF_003031525.2 Neophocaena asiaeorientalis asiaeorientalis | reverse complement strand
TGTGCGTCCGGAGCCTGTGCTCCGCAGCAGGAGAGGCTGCAGCGGTGAGAGGCCCACGTACTGAAAAAAAAAAAAAACTCACAGTACACTAGTAAGTGTTATATATAAACATATATATCCTAATGAAACTTTAAAATCATAAAGGTAAACATCAGGCTCATAATAATTGCACCTCTGTACAGGGAGAAAAGGAAATGAACCTGAGGTGTACTCCAATTATAAGGGAGTGTAATATAAATGGAACAGGGTATGCGTTAATAGTGATCATTTCTGGTTGGAGTTAAATAGGTATTTCTTATTTTATTTAGTATATTATTTTTTTCAAATTTCACTCAAAAACAAAATAATATCATAAGGAACAATATTCAGTTTAACTTGGAATCACCTTGTTACATACTTACTTTGCCTACAAAATTCCCTGCCTCCCTCCTTGCCACCTCTAAGGGATTCAAAAAAGGAAGTATGATTTCTATGTATAAAATAGATAGCTAATGAGAACCTACTGTATAG
>NW_020182868.1:0-511 GCF_003031525.2 Neophocaena asiaeorientalis asiaeorientalis | reverse complement strand
CCAGAAATCATCTTGGATTCCAAAACTTTCATTGCTCTCAACGCAACTTAACCCTCTTCCTCCTGCCAAATTAGAGATCCCGTTAGCAGCCTTATGAGTTTGCCTTTAAATAGCCCATTGCACTGTCTCATTAATTAGCAAGGGTCCTCGGTAATTAGCAATGCCCCTGTGTCTGCGAGGCTAGAGACCCGGCGCCTGGGAGGCTGGTCCCAAACACGGCTGGGAGCCTCTGTGTCTCTCCTCCTGGCTGGTGGCGAGAGGAGCAGCCCCTGAGAAAACAGCCCAGGGTGACGTGTGATGAAGACAGACGGGGAGACAGCCCAGGGTGCGGTGGGGCAGCGTGGGTGACGTGAGGCTAAGGCGGCCAGCTCTCCTCCCCGTGTGGCCTCTGAGGGGTCCATCCATGTTTACGTGTTTCAGGCATTGCTTCCTTGGGACCCGCAGACTCATGAGGAGAGAAAGCCTGATGGGCATCTTGGGTGCGGGGAGGTGGCGGCCACCACTTCCGCAG
>NW_020182867.1:0-511 GCF_003031525.2 Neophocaena asiaeorientalis asiaeorientalis | reverse complement strand
CGCCCCTCGCCCCGGCTTCGCCCACCCGGGGAACAACGGCAGCCTCTGCGTGTCCACACGCAGGACGCGGAGGCCCAGGCGGAGTGGGACCAGCAGCCTCTGCGGCCCCCCTCATCTACATACGCCACGCCCCCAGCGCGACCTTCCCAGCGCCCTGTTCTTCCCCGTGGGGGACACCGGAACGAGTGTCTCGTGGCGGGGGAGCGTGGGCGCGCGGCGACGAATCGAGACCTGGAGGGGGAACCCGGGAAGACGGGAGCTCGCGGCGCGCGGCGCCCCGCAGTTGAAGGGGTGGGTCGGGTCTCGGGTCCGGTCTCGCCTTGCTTTCAGCAAAAGAAAGTTTCAGCCCATTTTTGCCCTCGCCTGTTCGAACTCATCTCCAAACAGCCCTGGGCCTGTCTCACCTCGGGCGTCCCAGTGCCGTGCTCCGGCATTTCCAGAAAGAGTTAAGGGCCCGGGCCTGGCGGCGCGCACCCTTCGATAGCTCAGCTGGTAGAGCGGAGGACTGTAG
>NW_020182866.1:0-511 GCF_003031525.2 Neophocaena asiaeorientalis asiaeorientalis | reverse complement strand
TTTTTTTTTTACTCCAAACAATACTGCCATAAACTTGTAAGTTAAGTAATCACCGACAGTTTTTATATACTGTATAGATACAGTATAGCTCCATTTTATTTTAAATGAATCATCAATTGCACCAATAGCATTTATTAGGTAATATACCCTTTTCCACTGCTTTAAAATACATTTTGTTATATTTAAAACTATTATAGATAATAAGATCTATTTCTGATTTTGTGTTTATTCCATTGACTTACTTTTTATCTTATGACAATATTTATTTGATAAGAATAGTTAATATTATATTCCAATATTTGACAAGGTAAGTCCTTCTGTCATTAATACTTTTTGCTATACATTTTTGACTGTTATCCATAATTTTTTTTCTCATACAAATTTTAAGATTATTTTATCCAATTAAAAACTTTTGGACTTAGAAGATGGGTTAAATAAGTATTGAATTTCATTAATAATAATTTGAGAGAATAACATTTTTATATTAAAATTCACATTTAAAGATGATTTG
>NW_020182865.1:0-511 GCF_003031525.2 Neophocaena asiaeorientalis asiaeorientalis | reverse complement strand
TATTTCAACAGACTTATTGAACCATAACTGATGTACAAAAACCACATGCTTAACATATACAATTTGATGAGTTTGGACATATACGTACACCTGTGATGCTATCACCACAATCAAGGTAATAAACATATCCATCACCTACAAAAGTTTCCTTAGTCCCTTTTTGAGTGTGTCATAAGAATGTTTAACATGAGATCTACCCTTTTAACAAATGTTTAAGTGTAAAGTATTGTATTGTTAATACAAGCACTATGTTGTATAACAGATCTCTAGAACCTAGTCATCTTACGTAACTAAAACTTTATACCCATTGAGCAACAACTCACCATTTATTCTTCCCCCCAGTCCCTGGCAGCCACCATTCTACTCTCTGCTTCTATGACTTTGACTAATTTAGATACCTAATATAAGAGGACTCATGCTGTCCTTGTCCTTCTGTGACTGGCTTATTTCACCTAGCATAATGTCCTCTGGTTTCATCCATGTTGTCACAAATGGCAGGATTTCCTTCTTT
>NW_020182864.1:0-510 GCF_003031525.2 Neophocaena asiaeorientalis asiaeorientalis | reverse complement strand
CAAGGTATCAAATGTATATCTGCACTCGCATGTTTATTGCATCATTATTCACAACAGAGGAATCAATAAAGAAGATGTGCTGTTTACATACAACGGGATATTATTCAGCCTTAAGAAAGAAGGAAAAAAGAAAGAAAGAAAGAAGAAAACCCTGCTATTTGAGACATCATGGATGAGCCTTGAGGGCATTATACTTAGTGAGATAAGCCAGACAAAGACACATATTGTATATTACCTATATATGGACTCTAAAACCAAACCCTTAGCAACAGAGAGTAGAATGGTGCTTACCAGGGGGTGAGGGGTGGAGAAATTGGGGAGATGTTGTTAAAAGGCACAAACTTGATACTAGAAGATGAATAAGTTACGTAGACCTAACACGCAGCACAGTGATCACAAACGACAATGCTGTCTTATATATCTCAAAATTGCTAAGATGCTGGATCATAAGCGTTCTCACCAAAAATAAATTATAATTATGGGATGTGATATAGATGTTAAGTAAAGCTA
>NW_020182863.1:0-511 GCF_003031525.2 Neophocaena asiaeorientalis asiaeorientalis | reverse complement strand
CTGTGGCTCATGGTGTGTGCAAGGACACTTACAGCAGAGACTCCAGGGAAACATAGTTATTACTATTAATTTTCCTACGTTTTGATTCATTCTGTTGTTGAATTTGGCTTTTTGTTTGTTTGTTTCTCTTTTTTGTTGTTGTTCATTTGTTGTTGTTTTAGTATTTTTTTTATTTAGTCTTTCGGGATCTCCGTGTTTTACTTTGCTTTTCTGTTATTCTGTGTTCTTTTCCCTTATTTTCTTCTTCTTCTTCTTAACATATTTTTCTTCTTTTCTTTTTAATATATGTCCATTTCTACTTTGCTTGTCTGTTGTCCTGTGTTTCTTCTCTTTTTATTTTATCATTATTTTTTTTAAATCATTTTTATCTGTTTGCTCTGTTTCCTTGCCTTACTCTTCTGTTGGCACACTGCTTTGGTTTTGTTTTTAGATTATGTGTTTTTGTTAGTTTTGATTCTAACTGATTTCGATTTTGAGTTCTTCTATTTGTCTGGTTGTTCTCTTGCTTTTT
>NW_020182862.1:0-509 GCF_003031525.2 Neophocaena asiaeorientalis asiaeorientalis | reverse complement strand
ACTCATCCATGTTGTACACTGGTGCCCATTAAATTGGGGGTGCTTTGAGGGTGGGGAATGGTACCCTGCCACACCTCCACGCTCACTGAATACATGAGTCTGTCAGAGAAGGAGAGTATGCACTGATGAATAAACTAGATCCTGTGAAGTTTAGTAGGTGGGTATCAGCTGGTTTTTCTTGTACTCTCATTAGCTCTTATCGCCCTCGCAGTACAGGGAGCTTCTTGAGGGCGGTCATCGTGTCCCTCCACTGTTGTCTCCCACAGCACAAGGCACACAGTTGTTGCTGAGTATGTACTCACTGAATGGAATTGAATTGAGTTCAGTGGGTAGGAAATAACAAAGATTTGTTTGAATTGGGCTTCATTCATTTAGCATTGAAACACCAGTCCTCAGAGTCACAAATCTAGTCGTCATCACCTCACTGTTGGGGACAACTTGCACTAAAAAAATCCATGGATGGCTGCTGAACCCATTCTCATTTTGTGAACAAAATTTAAGCAGTTGAG
>NW_020182861.1:0-507 GCF_003031525.2 Neophocaena asiaeorientalis asiaeorientalis | reverse complement strand
CATTGTAAAGCAGCTATACTCCAATAAAAATTAATTATAAACAAAACAATAAATGCCTATTATATGTCAGACCTAGTACTTCATGCAGAGGCTAAAAAGTAAGCAAAATCAGACATAGCCCCTGCCTTCATAAAGCTTATTGTCTAGTGGAAGAGAGAGACATTATTCAATTAACCATAAACTCATTTATAACATTGAGACCACTATAAATTCCAAGAGGAGGAATTTGTCATAAGAAGAGTCTATATACATAGAGGTCAGAAAGTTTCTCTGAGGAAGTGAGCTGGGTGATGATGAGGTAAAATCTTTCTAGGTGAAGGAAGAAAATGTATACAGAGACCCTGTGGCAGAAGGGAGAAAAGGATCTGAAAAAAGCTGAAATGACTGGAGCAGACACAGTGAAGGGGAGAAGTGAGGGAGGAGACCAGGGATCTTGACAGGAATGACCAGTTAGCAGGAGCCCTGGAAGTTTTTTTTTTTTTAAACATCTTTATTGGGGTATAATTG
>NW_020182860.1:0-510 GCF_003031525.2 Neophocaena asiaeorientalis asiaeorientalis | reverse complement strand
TTTTACTATGTTCCTTTCGCTACACAAGGAATTTGATGGCATGTTTCTGTAGGTAAATGAGCATGAAAGAATCATTTCACGTCAGCTTCGTCCTGGGAAAGAACACAGGACGAGGAGTCAAGATTCGCAGGGTTTTATTCTCCGTGTTACTGTGACCAAGTTTCTTTATCTTTCAGGAAATAATATCATTGCAGATAAAATGAATCATTTGGGCTCTTAAGTCTTAAGATCCCATTTTATGGCTTTGAAAGAAGTACCATATTTATTTACCTCTCGCTCACTCTGCTGGATGATTGGCTTTCTGCTTTGCTCTTACAATGATTTTTTCTCTTTTTGTAGTTAAAAATCCCCAAGCTTGTATTGAATTATAATTAGACTCAAGAGAAACCCTTTGACCCAGTGGTTCCCTTCCTTCAGATGCACCTTGGAATCCCCTGGGGGCTTGATGTTATAGACTAAGGATATATTCAGGCTTTTACTGTGTTCAGTGTTCCTGTCCTGGAGGATGGC
>NW_020182859.1:0-509 GCF_003031525.2 Neophocaena asiaeorientalis asiaeorientalis | reverse complement strand
TCTGCATCTGATTAAATAACCACCAGGGGTGGGGGGCAAGCGACACCACGGTCCCCAAGAGGAGACCTGAGATGAGGAGTGACAGCCCCACAATCCCATCAGCGCTCAACCTCCACACGAGGGAAATTCAAGTTCACAGAGGTCTCTTTTTATGCTTCAAGAACGTTTTCTACGAGAACCAACTGGCATTTTCTATACTTAATGCGTGATAACTGGTCGTATAGACCTAAGCTGTCCCTGTAAATCTACATTAAATGCCCAGGTTTCAAAGTATTTAGGACACTTAATTAACGAAGTATTAGCACAAAACCACTACTAACCTGTTCACTTCATGTCCTCCCCGGCCCCGCCCACCCTCCAGACGCCGCACGGTCTTTCTAAAATGCACATCCCACCAAATCTTTCCAGGGCTTCCTGTCCCCCGGGGCTCCCACTGCACTCGGGGTCAAGGTCAAGTCCCTTCTCGCAGCCCCTGAGGCCCCTTGGGACCCAGCCCCCCCCCCCCCCCC
>NW_020182858.1:0-509 GCF_003031525.2 Neophocaena asiaeorientalis asiaeorientalis | reverse complement strand
ATTTTTTACAAACTCCCATACTGGTCAGACATTGCCTCGGAGCTGAGGAGAGATCACATAAAGTCCCAGGCATTTTTGGTTCTTCCTCTGGGCAAAGTCTCAGAGTGAGTCCTTAGCAGCAAAACACTAATCTGGGTCATAGCCATATAGAGACAATCAAAGGTATTGAAGGAACCTGGGCATGGCAGCAACTGTTCAACGCAGCCAGTCACCTGGGGCAGTGCTCCCGTCTCAGACATTTTGGGCATGAGCCCTGGAAGAGAGAGCAGCTTTGATGGGTCAGGAGGTGGCTTTCAGACTACAACGTGCAGCCCTGCTCTATCAGTTAAGGAGAAGGTTGGAAGGTGTCTCGTGCCAAGCAACTGCAGAAGGTCCTCCTGCCGAGATGAATGTCAACAAGAGCCAGTGCAGAAGTGTTTCTAAATGTTGCAACGTCCTGTGTAGGCAAGCAATGTATCTACCCCATAGAGGGTAAGGAAGAAGTCCAAGCTCAGATCAAAGTCCTTCGA
>NW_020182857.1:0-508 GCF_003031525.2 Neophocaena asiaeorientalis asiaeorientalis | reverse complement strand
CCATCTATTTCAACAATCCAGTTGAACATCAGGATTGGATCAAGCCACAAAACCCAATCAAGAACTGATCACATGGATTTGCTGAGCCCCCTCATAAAACCAAATACAACCTAGCCAACTGTCAATTCACTTGGTGAAATGAATAACAAGCTTCTATTGCCTCTGAATCTACCGATTGAGTTAGAAGCCCTGATTCGAACAGCACCTAGCTCCGTGAATTCTTGATCAGCACTGCAATCCCAGTGCCTGCACAATGCCGAGAATACAGCAGACACAAAACAGGTATTTGCCAAGTGCACACATGTGTCAGTCAACCAACAAGTGGATGAACGAGTGGGTAGGTCTACTGAATGTCAGTGTCCTTGGCTCTGCCTGTCATGTAGAACAGAGCCTATCTCACAAAGGAGGCATTAGGAAGGAAAGCCCTGAGCTATCCACTGCCAAACAAGAATCAAAGGCAACATCTGGGGTCAGAGCCGGAGACCTGAGCAGCGCTCCTTGGTACTCC
>NW_020182856.1:0-508 GCF_003031525.2 Neophocaena asiaeorientalis asiaeorientalis | reverse complement strand
GC
Source organism: Neophocaena asiaeorientalis asiaeorientalis (assembly GCF_003031525.2). Classification (NCBI taxonomy): domain Eukaryota; kingdom Metazoa; phylum Chordata; class Mammalia; order Artiodactyla; family Phocoenidae; genus Neophocaena; species Neophocaena asiaeorientalis. Next base: position 506 of record NW_020182856.1, on the reverse strand, counting down.
TTCCTCTTTCCCTCCTCCCTCTCGTCTCAATCCCTGACTGGTAAGTTTGAAGTTCTACTAGGACCATGCAAACCTGTCCTTCTCATGCAACTCCAAGGAGCTTGCTGGCTCTGCAGCCACCCTTGGCCTCCTGCCAGCTTGACATGAGTCAGATCCTTTTCCCAGAATCTGGGCCTTACTGCAGTTCTTACTGGGAGAGCTGCTGGGATGCATCCAGTGCTCTGGAAGGCAGACTAGCTTCCTGGTGGGTTTTTAAGGGGCTTCCAGGAGCTCTGCTTAGTGGACCACGATGGATTTTACCCCAGCTGGACTGAGCCTCTCCAAGTGGATTCCAGGCGCAGCCTCCATTCTGAGAAAGGCACCCACCCCAACAGGTGTCATGTGGGCAACCTCAGCAGCCCCAAAGCCTAGCCTGGAAGAAAGACCAGCCCCTCCAGAACTCTGCCCAGGGCAGCAGGTGCCTACTGGATGGGGGTTTGAAAGTAGGGGAAGGGAGGATGGTAGAG
>NW_020182855.1:0-502 GCF_003031525.2 Neophocaena asiaeorientalis asiaeorientalis | reverse complement strand
GACTCTCAACCACTGCGCCACCAGGGAAGCCCGAGGGTAAATTCTTTATACGTGAAGTATGAATGGAAGGTAGAAACAAGTCTCTTCTAGCATGTAATCTCTGTCAAAGAATATTTCTCTTGACTGTTTTAACACCTTACCACTCAAGTATTTTTACAAGTTCTGAATTAATTCCAAGTGTTTTATGTATTTTTTCATATTTACATACCATCTTGCCCTGAAGTTCTTGCTGTTTTATTCAACTGTGGTTAAATTCTAGAAAAATTCCAGCTTGTCCTAAAAACTGTTTACTTGCATATCAGTGATCCTTAGCTTTATTATCAATAAATTAAAAGCTTAGTTTTGAAATTTTGGTGCATTTTCAGGTGGCCTCTCATCTTCCTGAAGGTTGATACTTATTTGCTAAAGGCCTTACAGATGTTGAGATACTTAGCTTTTATTGCATTTGTATAAGCACATTTATAGATTTCAGAAAAATTGTCTAGAATTATCCTACTTTTAA
>NW_020182854.1:0-508 GCF_003031525.2 Neophocaena asiaeorientalis asiaeorientalis | reverse complement strand
TGGTCCCACAAGGCCCAGCCCCATTCCTGCAGGTTCCCCTGAACTGTGTCCCTCACTGCCCCCCTCACTCCCTCCATTCCAGCCCCACTGGCCTCCTGCTCCTCCTCCAGATCCCAGAGCCTTCCTGCCTCAGGGCCTTTGCACTTCTGGAATGCTCCTCCCCAGCCGCTCCTCCTCAGCTCTCCCCACGACCTTCCATTCTCTGCTCAGGGAACAACCCTGTGCACCGTCTAAAGAAGTGTCTGCATCCCTGCGTCACGTCCTATCCCCTGCACAGAACTGGTCACCATCTGAACTTGATTTACTCGTTTTTATACCTTCTATGGTCATTTGCACCCAAGGAATGTCACCCACAGGAGAGAAGGAACATTGTCTGCTTGCTGTTGGATTCCTGCCCTAAGAACTGGCCCAACCACACAGTAAGTTCTTGATGTGCATTTGTTGAGTAACTGCATGAGTGAGAAGAATCAGAGAATGGATGCTTTAGAATTCTAAACTAAATATTTAA
>NW_020182853.1:0-507 GCF_003031525.2 Neophocaena asiaeorientalis asiaeorientalis | reverse complement strand
GCACTAATATACTTTGTCTGTTATACGTTATTAAAAGCATAACAAAGTACCTTTAGTAAAAGTGTGTTTTACATCTACTCATTGGACAACCTGTCTCAGTGTACTTTGAAATACTTATCATACGCAACTTTCCCCAGACAGGTGAGGTCAGAAAGCTTATTCCTTTTCGTTCCAATGTAGCAAAAGCAGGACATTAAGAGGACGGTGATTGATTAATTATCACATGTCCCCAAAAGGGGCAGATTCTTGCATTTGGAACCATTTCCAATGTAATGTCTTTTTCTTTACCCTGGAGCCCTGCCCACTGACCCCTGGGATGGGAGAAACGCGCCTTTTGGTATCACACACCCAGAATGATGTTTAACCAGATATCCGGATGCCCCATGACTAGTCAAGCTGAAACACGAAATTATCCCTCATGGGTCTTCCAACCCTGGAAAAGTGCCACAGCTCAGACATTAAGAATAAGGAAAGGGCTTCCCTGATGGCGCAGTGGTTGAGAGTCCG
>NW_020182852.1:0-506 GCF_003031525.2 Neophocaena asiaeorientalis asiaeorientalis | reverse complement strand
CCTCAAGAAACAAGAAAAATCTCAAAGAAACAATCTAACCTACCATCTGAAGGAATTAGAAAAAGAAGAACAAAGCCCAATGTTAGCAGAAGGAAGGAAATAATGAAGATCAGAGCAGAAAATCACATGATAGTATATATAGAAAACCCTAAAATCTCCACCCCAAAACTATTAGAACTAGTAAATGAATTCAACAAGTTTGATGGATACAAGGTTAATATACAGAAATCTGTTGTTTTTCTATACAATAATAATCAACTATTAGAGAAAGCAAGAAAATAATCCCATTTAAAATTGCATCCAAAAGTATAAAACACTTAGGAATAAATTTAACCAAAGAGGCAAAAGACCTATACTCTGAAAACCATAAAATGTTAATGAAGGAGATTGAAGATGATACAAAGAATTGGAAAGATATCCCATGTTCATGGATTGTAAGAATTACTATTGTTAAAATATCCATACTAGGGGACTTCCCTGGTGGTCCAGTGGTTAAGACTTTGCCT
>NW_020182851.1:0-507 GCF_003031525.2 Neophocaena asiaeorientalis asiaeorientalis | reverse complement strand
GCTTTAATCAATTCTTTAATGAAAGGTGATTTAACTTAATTATAATATAGAATCATTAGAAGGAAAGGAATAAGAATATTAGAGAAATATAACAGGGCATACATCACTGAATTGGGCTGACACCTACTTCCAGATCCAAATAGTGTTAGGAAGTCCCAAGTAACAGCAATCTGGACCCCAGTTGGGAAGGGTCCAGGCAGTGCATACACTCCACAGATGAGACTTCAGATTGGAATTCTGGGGCTTCTGTTTATAATTCCAGGCCACAAACTGATACCATCAGTTTGCATGCAAAATGCAGCTCTGGATTCCCTTTAACAATGCTGTTGGTTTCATCATGTGAGTCACAAGATTTTCCAGACCCTGGGGGACTGGCCTTGTCCCCAGGGCTCAAGAAATTCCAAGACATACTCCCTTTCTCATCATAAGCGCCATTTGACTTGCTAGTAGCAATTGTTAAGTGAGCAAGCAGACACACAGTCCAGTCAGGGTCACAGGTCAGGTGGA
>NW_020182850.1:0-507 GCF_003031525.2 Neophocaena asiaeorientalis asiaeorientalis | reverse complement strand
GAGGTGGCAGCATTCTCTGAAGGATGCTCTCTGGTTTGGTAATTTCCCAGAGACTGCTTTCTCCAAATTTCTACCGTCCCTATCAGCAGTTTGCCTAAAACAGGGTTAAGCTAGAATGGGCTCTATGGACACTCAACTCCCAGACCATCACCTTGACTGGTCACCTGCAGGAAGTCGAGATTAGTAAGTGAAGCAGAATATTCCTGATTCTGGAGCAGCCACTGAGTGGTGCTCACACTTTTCATCCAGCACCACAAATAACCTTCAGAGAAAAGCTGAAATTCAGTTAGTTTCCTTTTCAGCCTGGTGAGCCGGGGACTTGGCCAGGGGTGGACACTGCCACGCTCCGCTCAGGGAGTAACCAGAAGACCTGCTTGCGGGAGGGGTGTGGATGGATCTGCCCCACAGAGCGTTAGGAAGAGATGACTGACTTCACGTGGACCTCGGGGAAACAGGAAATGGCAGACGTCCAAGCCTGGGATGTTTCCATGGGAACCCAGCATCCAG
>NW_020182849.1:0-503 GCF_003031525.2 Neophocaena asiaeorientalis asiaeorientalis | reverse complement strand
CGTTGAGTGGAGCTGGGTCTTAGCATTGAGTTGGAGATCTCCTAGAAAACTTTTGCCATTTGATATTACATGGCGCCGGGAAGTCTGTGGTGCAACAATGTCTTGAATTCGGTGTTCCCACCTCAGAGGCTCAGGCCTGACATCTGGCTGCAGCACTAAGACCCTATCATCCACACAGCTCAGAAGAAAAGGGAAGAAAAAGAAAGAAAGAAAGAAAGAAAGAAAGCAAGAAAGATAAAATAAAATTATTAAAGTGAAAAATAATGTATTATTAAAAATAAAAAATTAATTATAAAGAAGGAAAGACAGAAGAGCTTCCTATACAGAAGGAAAACAAAAAATCAACAGACCGAATCCTAGTACAAATGGTAAAGGCAATGCTATACAGACAAAATCACACAAAGAAACATATATATACACACTCACAAAAGGAGATCAAGGAAAAATATAAATATGGAAAAGAAAAGTAAGAGAGCAACCAAATCAATAAACAAATCTACCAG
>NW_020182848.1:0-507 GCF_003031525.2 Neophocaena asiaeorientalis asiaeorientalis | reverse complement strand
GAGCCCAGAAATAAACCCACACACCTATGGTCAATTAATCAGCAACAAAGGAGTCAAGAATATACAATGGAGAAAAAACAGTCTTTTCAGCAAGTGGTGTTGGGAAAGCTGGACAGCTTCATGTAAATCAATGAACTTAGAACACTCCCTCACACCATATACAAAAGTAAACACAAAATGCTTTAAAGATCTAAACATAAGACATGATACCATAAAACTCCTAGAGAGAACATAGGCAAAATATTTTCAGACATAAATCATAGCAATATTTTCTTAGATCAGTATCTGAAGGCAAAAGAAATAAAAGCAAAAAATAAATGGGATCTAATAAAATGTAAAAGCTTTTTCACAGCAAAGAAAACCATCAACAAAACAAAAACACAACCTACATAATGGGACGAAATATTTGTGAGCAATGCAACCGACAATGGCTTAATTTCCAAAACAGGCAAAGTGTTCGTACAACTCAGAAAAACAAACAACCCAATCAAAAAATAGGCAGAAGAC
>NW_020182847.1:0-503 GCF_003031525.2 Neophocaena asiaeorientalis asiaeorientalis | reverse complement strand
GAAGGTGATCTCCGCGTCTTACTCTTCCGCCATCTTCCTTCCTCCTATCATTGTATTTTTTGATGTTTTGTAATTCACAAGCAAACAACAGAATCTCACTGATTTAATTTGCATTTCTTTGATTAGACATTTCCTATATGTTTGTATTAGCTTTAGAATTTTTTCTTTTGTAAATTTTATGTCTGACTTTTGCCCATTTATTCATGTAGGTCTTCAGGATTTTCATATGCCCATTGTATATATAGTAAGAAATAGTCAGATATATATAATTTATTTATATTTTTTCCTCATTCTACATAAAAAATATGAATATTTCTATATCAAAAGCTGATCTTATCCATTGTTTCCCCATTCATAGAGCAAATAATTAACACTGCTGTATTTTTAACATAAATGTATGCATATGTCCATGTATATTTCTCTAAAACGAAAGCTAATAACTTTTATCACATTTTAAAAGTAAGTTCTTTTTTTTTAACATCTTTATTGGAGTATAATTGCTT
>NW_020182846.1:0-507 GCF_003031525.2 Neophocaena asiaeorientalis asiaeorientalis | reverse complement strand
TACTTTATCTGCAGTAGAAAACTATTTCAATGGGTTTCTTTTTAAGTTGGTACCATAAAATTCAACTTAGCTCGAACCTCACCTCCTCTGAGAATCTTTCCTGATACCCCATTTCTGTTCTTACTTAAATATTCCTTTTGAGTACTTCAGAGTGCCTGTGCGAATCTCTGTCCTAGCACTTATGACTCACTACAGTAATTATCGCTTTACTTTACTTCTAGGCTGTAACCTCTTGGGGTGTAAGTACCAGGCTTTATTCCATTTTAGATCCCTAATGCCTTTCACAGTGCCTGAAATTAATCTGTGTGTAATAAACACCTGCCGATGAATTTAAAAACTCAGTGAATGTACAGCCAAACGACTGGCCTGTCTAAAATGGAAGAAATCAAATTCAAATTACTCTCAAAAGAAATTGTACAGCTGGCTGATAAGAAAGCCGTATACTAATTAAAAATTGTAATTAGCTAAACCAAAAGCCGGAGAAGTAATTTAAACTACCAGGAGGTA
>NW_020182845.1:0-507 GCF_003031525.2 Neophocaena asiaeorientalis asiaeorientalis | reverse complement strand
CTATAACACACTCTTAATTCTGAGTCTTAAATATTTCAGTAAATTGTAGGGAATGAAAGATGAGGATTTAAATGATTAACAATAAGTGAAAACTTATTTAATAAAATTCCTTACTTACTTTTCTGAATGCAAGATAAACTAGGTAACACTCTAAAATGTAATTTACAAAATAACAAGTGTCAATATTTCATTTTGAGTAAACATTTCATATTCTAAAAATGCTTAATATGTTTGTCGGTTTTCTCAAATCAGGATGCACATAACTTGTTGGCAGTTATGAATAAATCTGTTGCCAGAGTTAAGGAAAGCCATTGGCAAGAGGGCCCTTAGAGCTATATGCTGGATTCTCCCAATGGGTAACTACAAGTATTAGGAAACTTTATGGTGTTAATTTGAGGAAGAATTCTCTGGGGAAAAGTCTTCTCTTCATCATTTTCTAAAGAAAGCCATCGTTTAACACTACTCAGCCATAAAAAAGAATGACATTTTGCCATTTGCAACAACATG
>NW_020182844.1:0-507 GCF_003031525.2 Neophocaena asiaeorientalis asiaeorientalis | reverse complement strand
GTAGCTCTTGGTTCATAATAAAGACACAACAAATGCTACCTACTTTTTTTCCCAAAGCTTGAAATGAAGATACATGACCTCTCTGAGCCTCAGTTTCTTCATACGTAAAATGGGGATAATAAAATTATCTACCTCTCAGGGTCGTGAGAGGATTAAATGAGATAATGCACATTAAGTGCTGAACAGAGTGCCTGTTGACAATAAATGCTCTATACAAGGTATCAGTAACCATACTTACATTATTTTCATCGTTTTCATACTTATGCTCTTCACCCTCCTCCTTCCAGGCCCCAAGCCTGCCCCCATTGCTTCTAGCACAGGGATTTCACACGAGGTATGCTCAGTCTATGTTTGCTGAATTACTAAATCATCTTTTTTTTACTCCCGCGGGTTCTTATATTTATAGTAATACAGATCCAATAAGTAATCACAAAGCCACAGAAATTCATCTTTGACAAACCAGCCACGTTCTTGGATTTCTGAAGGCTTTGAGCCAACTGATTAAGA
>NW_020182843.1:0-506 GCF_003031525.2 Neophocaena asiaeorientalis asiaeorientalis | reverse complement strand
TGTAGGCATGTTCAGCTCCACTCAGACACAGCCCACGGTCGAGTCTTTACTCTGGTCGTGACCACCCCAGATCAGGTGCCTGACTGTGGTGTGGAGTGAGTGGGGCCAGAGCATTTGCATGGCTTGGGCTGGGGCACATGGTGAAGTGCTATCAGGAGACCTGACAGTCAGTGGAGCAGATTGTTCTCCACTCTGTCTAGGGGGCAAGTTCCCTTGTATCTCATGTCTCATCACTGTCCCCAGCCTCTGCTGCTCTCACTCTGGGTGAAACGGCTCTGCAGGGTAGGTGAGGCCCAAATGGTTTCCCTGTGAGTATCGGGTGGGCTTGGCCGAGCTGCAGCCATCAGAAATCTGGGCTGCTTCTGGGACACCACTTGAGGAAATGCCAACACTTGCTGTCACCTGGGCTTCCCCTTGGACTGGGTCACCTCTGTGTCCCAAGGTCAACTCATTTCCCCAGTCCCATTTGTTTCAGATCCAGTGTTGTACTGTGTCATGGAGTGAGT
>NW_020182842.1:0-506 GCF_003031525.2 Neophocaena asiaeorientalis asiaeorientalis | reverse complement strand
GTTTGCTAAGATCAGGCCACAGTTCGCTAGAAGAGAGCCCCATCTTCATGAGGCCACGAAAGCGACCGCTGAGCCAGAAACTACTGCCTTCCAAAGCAATTTCTCTCTCGGGCTCAGGGGAGGATACTTTTAGTATATTTCTGCGAAGGGGAGACAACCAAGTACACGGCAACAATGGGATCCATGAACTTGGGCTTGCCTCTGTAGGGTAGAGCTCTCCAGGGCAGGACAGTGGAGGTCCCGCCCTGGGGGGCTCCACACCAGGCTCTCGGGAGGGAACAAGGCTGAGAGGTCTACAGAGCTGAGCCATCTGTTTGAGCCCAGGGTGGCATAATCACACAGATGCCACCTCCGTGTGCCATACCAATGTCTCCCTCCTGGAATGACAGGGGGATGGTAAATAACAGGCATTTTCAAAGGCAACCAAGGGCAATGAATCAATATTTTTCATTCTGTGCAGATGAGTTTGTATGACTTGGCTCAGATCTTTCTAGACTCAGAATATC
>NW_020182841.1:0-506 GCF_003031525.2 Neophocaena asiaeorientalis asiaeorientalis | reverse complement strand
GGCCATGGTGGCGCTAATTCCACCAGGACCTTCTGCCCAGGCTACAAATCAGGGCTCCCTCCTGCAGATGGGTTGTTACACGTTTACCATCACTTCCCCACCTGTAGCAGAGGAGTCCAGACCCACGCAGGCGCTCAGAGAATGCGATTTCCTCCTTCCCTTGAGCAGCAGACAAGAGGAGTGCGACCACGATAGCAGTACATGGGGCTGGGGCTCAGGGGGCCTTCTGGCTACTGGTCTATTGTCACTGATAAATAGGGCATTTTCAGGGGGTGGCGTATAAAAATGAGGAGTCTGGAGAGGGATGTGGCCAGGAAATGTGAGTTGAAAAGAGAGTTGCCCCCACTCAGCATCAAGTCCTGAAGGCAGGAGACAGGCTGGAGCAGGGAAATCTCTTGGGAAATTTGGCTGCAAGTAGCGGGATTGTTGGGGACTTCGTTCAGGGCTTGGCGGGGCAGGGCGGGGGCTTGGAGCAACTCCTCTTCCAGAGAAATTTTTTTTTTTTT
>NW_020182840.1:0-505 GCF_003031525.2 Neophocaena asiaeorientalis asiaeorientalis | reverse complement strand
GAAAGCCCATGTGCAGCAACAGAGACCCAACACAGCCAAAATTAAATAAATAAAATGCAGATTCTGATTCAGGGAGCCTGAGATTCTGCATTTCTAACAAAAGTTTCCAGGTGCTGCTGATGCTGCCCGTCCATGGATCTAAATCATTATACAAATAGGAGGGTTGTTGCTGTGGTTATAGTTATCATTGTGCTTATCATTCATCGTTCCGTGGCAGAGCTGTAAAAAGAGTTTCAAACTCAAATGCCTATCAGCATTAATATAAATGGGTGAGAGAAGGCAGATGTAAGACAATGAATTCTAAAGTATTTGGACTGAGACCCAGCACAGCACCAAATACAGAGGGCAGACACCTAGCAGCCACCAGTCCAGGAGCTCTGTGAGTCTTCATCCACTCTGCATGTATGTGTAATTCTTTGTGAGAAGCTTCTCATGTTGATGTCAGTTTGGTAGAGGTCCCAGGAGTTCTGAGAGGGGAACAAAAAGTGAAATCAGTTGCTCTTCA
>NW_020182839.1:0-505 GCF_003031525.2 Neophocaena asiaeorientalis asiaeorientalis | reverse complement strand
GTGGGGGTAGCAATACTCATATAAGACAAAATAGACTTTAACACCAAGTCTATAATAAAAGACAAAGAATGGCATTATATAAAGATAAAGGTACCAATACAAGAAGAGGACATAACACTCATTAACATATATGCAGTAAATACAGAAGAACCTAAATATATAAAGCATATATTAACGGACATAAAGGGAGAAAATAGCAATAACACAATAATCATAGCAGACTTCAACACATAATTTACATCAATGGACAGATCATCCATACAGAAAATCAATAAGGAAACAGTCGTCTTAAATGACACATTAGGCCAGTTGTACTTAATAGGTGTCTACAGGACATTTCATCTGAAAACAGCAGAATAAACATTCTTTTCAAATGGACATGAAACATTTTCCAGGATAGATCACATCATAGGCCACAAAACAAGTCTCAACAGATTTAAGAGGATACAAAGTATATCAAGCAATTTTTCTGACCACAATGGTATAAAACTAGAAATCAATTACA
>NW_020182838.1:0-493 GCF_003031525.2 Neophocaena asiaeorientalis asiaeorientalis | reverse complement strand
AGCAGAAACTAACACAACATTGTAAAGCAACTATACTCCAGGGACTTCCCCAGTGGCACAGTGGTTAAGACTCCACACTACTAACGCAGGGGGCCTCCGTTCAATCCCTGGTAAGGGAACTTGATCCCACATGCATGCTACAACTAAGAGTCCACATGCTGCGACTAAGGAGCCAGTGAGCTGCAACTAAGACCTGGTGCAACTAAGTAAATAAATAAATAAATAACACAATGAGTAAACAAACAAACAAAAAGCAACTATACTCCAATATAAGTTAATTTAAAAAATGAAAGTTTCTATTCCTGGAATGATGGTGGATTAATTTGGATAATGAATTTACTCTTCAGGATTTAATTTGACACATCATCACAATTCCTTCTGCCATCCCCACTTTTCCATTTTACTGTGGGTTGTGCGTGCATCCTGGGTCAAAACTTTGATCTTATTCAAAAGATAGAAAAAGGGCTTCCCTGGTGGCGCAGTGGTTGAGAGT
>NW_020182837.1:0-505 GCF_003031525.2 Neophocaena asiaeorientalis asiaeorientalis | reverse complement strand
ATAGTAAGTGAATGCTTTCTCCTAGTAATGATATAAGTGATCACTCCTAGGTATATTTCCAGTGTTCCCAGAGAACATAATTTTATTCTTCGAGTTCTTAAATAATTGTGTATATACAGAAAGGAGGGTCAGGATTTAAAGGTAAGAGAATCTAAGGGGCGTGGGTACTAAGCCAAACATAAACATTAACAGTAAACATTTTCCAAATAATGTAGTGCTGCAGTATTCTTTGAACAAATAATTTCTGAGCATCTATTACCTACCTGCCAAGTGCTATCCTGGACACTTTGGATATGTCAGTGAACAAAACAGAAATTTATGCTCTTTTAAAATTTACATTTTTTAGTTCTAATAAGCATAATAAATTAGCAATTATATAGTGAGTTAAAAAATGATAAAAACTATGGAAAAAAGGATATTAATAGCAAGACAACCAGTAATATGTATGTGTGTGTGGACAGCTTACAGTGGTATATAGATGTCAGGGTAGGCATCATTGTGACGA
>NW_020182836.1:0-505 GCF_003031525.2 Neophocaena asiaeorientalis asiaeorientalis | reverse complement strand
CTAATTTAAATTTTATTACTTTAAGTTATATAGCTTCAATGCAAGTTTTCTTTTAAGGTTTTGTAATTAAAACATTTTTAACAAACATGGACTCAAGTTACATGGGAAAAGACAATATTAATAAGTAGGTTTTAATAGTTTCTTATGTTATTTTGCTACATAAACCATCTTAAATATAAAGTTAGACTAGTAACCTCTATTTCAGGGTTGGTGGGAAAATCTGGCCCCCCATCTATTCTGGTATATAAAGTTTATTGCACCTTGGCCTTTTCATTTATTTGCATAATGCCAACAGTGTCTTCCCTGCTACAATAGCAGAACTGGGTAGTTACAACAGAGACCATATGGCCTACAAGACCTGACATATGTACTAACTCACAAATTTACAGAAAATGTTTGCTGACCCCTGTTATATTTGACTAATGATAATTTAAAAGATTCAGAAAGTTTTGAATAGCATTTATGAATTCTTATCATTTTAATAAACCAACTTAGTCCATAGAAC
>NW_020182835.1:0-505 GCF_003031525.2 Neophocaena asiaeorientalis asiaeorientalis | reverse complement strand
GTGATTAATATGCTAAGGGCTCTAATGGATAAAGTAGACAGTATGCAAAAACAGATGGAAAATATAAGCAGAGAAGTGGAAATCCTAAGAAAGGACCCAAAATAAATGCTAGAGATAAAAAAAGAGTGGAACAGAAATAAAGACTGCCGCTGATGGGCTTGCTAGTAGATTGGGCACAGGTGAAGAAAGAATCTGCACTAGAGAATATATCCCTAGGATCCTCAAAAACTGAAAAGCAAAGAGGACAATGACTGAAAAAACTGAAGTGAGACTCCAAGGACTGTGGGACAACTACAAAAGATACACATGTAGAAGGAGAAGAAAATGAGAAAAAAACAAAAGAAATATTTGAACCATAATTGATAATTTCTCCAAATTAATATCTGACACCAAAGATCCAGAAAACTTGGAGTATTGCAGAGCTGCTCTCCAGGTGTTTGTTCAAAACCCTGCAACTCCCACCTTTAGCAGGAGTTAACATAAATCTTTAAGTTAAGGGGTCCAG
>NW_020182834.1:0-504 GCF_003031525.2 Neophocaena asiaeorientalis asiaeorientalis | reverse complement strand
GGATCAAGATGGTGGAGGAGTAGGACATGGAGTTCACCTTCACCCAGAAAAACATTGAAAATACATTTACAAGTAGAATGATTCACACAGAACAGCTACTGAATGCAAACAGAAGACCTCAGATGTCTGAAAATAAAAGAAAACTTTCCCATAACCAGGTAGGAAAAAAGAAAAAAAGGAATCAGAATGGGGCCTACACCCGAGTGAGGGAGCTGTGAAGGAGGAAATGTTCCTGAGCCTCAGGAAGTCTCCTCACTGGTGGGAAAATCAGCCTGGATGGAGGGGGAGCTTCAGAGACTAAGAGGAGAGAGGAGCAACCAGTTTGTGGAAGGCAGAATGGAGATTAACCTGCACAGAGGGTTGGCAGTGTTTCCCTCTGCTCTCCAACCTGAGACACCCCTCTGTTGGTGAAAAGCTGAAAACATTCCCTCTAAGATCAAGAATAAGGGAAGGATGCTCATAGTCACCACTTTTATTCAACATAGTTTTGGAAGTTCTAGCCAC
>NW_020182833.1:0-505 GCF_003031525.2 Neophocaena asiaeorientalis asiaeorientalis | reverse complement strand
TTTTTTTTTTTTTTCTTCTAAGTAAGCCATTAAGTCTCCTGTAGGGCTTATTTTAACTTTTTTTTGTTGTCCATTAAATGAATCTCAAGTGTATAAGTGTTGAAAACTCAGAGGATATCAGTAAGAAGGTAAACATCACCGCCACTCCACTACCCAGAAACGACCACTAGTAATTTTGTGTATTGCCTTTTATAACTGGTAGCATTTTTTTAATGTACTACTTTCCCATTCATTAAAGGCTGTTCACAAACAACGTTTGAAAGAGTTTCATCTTATTCCGCATTATCAAGATCATATTGTATCGACCACTTTGTACCCTGATCTTTTAAAAGTCTCCAAAAATATATGCTTTAAGCTTTCTCCTCTTTTCTCATTATTTCCTTAGTGAAGAGTTCCTGAAAGTGTAACACAACTGTTTTTCTTCTTCAGCGTTTGACAGGATTTACCATACCATTGACCAGATTGAGTATTACTTGAGTTTATTCTTGGAATCGTTCTAACCAAG
>NW_020182832.1:0-501 GCF_003031525.2 Neophocaena asiaeorientalis asiaeorientalis | reverse complement strand
TGGAGGTCAGGGGCACTGTAATTCACAAACCTGCAGAGTTAAGAAGGGCAAGTTTCGTCGAAAAATATATTGAATAAGGCAACGAAGAGAATTGGAAACCAAGGCAGAATTGCAAGAAACAGGTTTCAACAGGTAGAGTGGAGTCTCCTTTAAAGCACAGGACAAGCGGCAGAACTTCAAAAGACTGAAAGATTGAAAAAAGATTCAACCTCCTCAGGGCTTTGTGGATGCTAAGCAGGGGGCTCCTGCTGCGGTAAAGTTTCAGCCTCCTCAATGAACTCTGGATGAGGAGCTTGGGCCTCCTGCTGGGATAGAGAATTTTCAGCTTCCTCTTGGGGCTCCATAGTTTTATCTGGGTTCCTAAAAAAATCCCTAGGTCTCCTCTCCTCAGGTTAAATGGCATCCATACTGGTATCCAAACAACAACCCTGCAACTGTCATTCTAGACTCTGAGTGTTTTTTTCAAAATTGGCCTGTAGTTCCAACAACAACTTTGGCAAG
>NW_020182831.1:0-504 GCF_003031525.2 Neophocaena asiaeorientalis asiaeorientalis | reverse complement strand
GCAGGCAGATTCTTAACCACTGTACCACCAGGGAAGTCCTCTTATAGTTTTCTTTAGATAGATTTTGTACATCTATTAGGAAACCTAAATCTTAAATATTAGGAGCTACTGACTTGTGAAAATGAATTAGAAATGTAGACTAACTACCTCTGAAATTAAAATACAAATCAAAGGGGAAAAGTGGGATTGATACTGTAAAGCTTGATTTACATGATTTTCCAAAGAAAAATATTTTTAATATAAGGTGAGCATTTATAAAAATAAATGAGGTGATTAACAACTATAATAAAATGGGAGAAGAAATGTAAAACATGCCTTTGTACCCTTGAATGAGCCATTTTCCTTGTAGTTGGTCTATTTTCTACTAAAATTAGCAATTTAGGTACTGTTTTTCTACTTTTTCTACCAATTACTGAGAATGGTGTTGAAGTCTCCAAACATAATTGTGGTTTTGTTTCTTTTTCCTTTAAGTTCTATCAGTTTTTGCCTCAAATATTTTCAAGA
>NW_020182830.1:0-504 GCF_003031525.2 Neophocaena asiaeorientalis asiaeorientalis | reverse complement strand
ACAGTGCAAACATCCCTCCTTAGAGACCAGCATTCCAAAACGAATTGATTGTACTAGCCCTGCGCCAGAAAATATGAAAACTACAATCAAAACAAAAAACAAGTTACCGAAATCTGCCCAAGATGGGAGGGGATTTACTCCTCCCCCAGGGTGCCCCCCTCTGCTCATGTATGGTCCCCTTCTGTTGGCGTCCCCAGCCACCAGCAGTGAATGAGACTGTCCTGTCCCTGTGCTCCCTGTCCGACCGCATGCAGGGGGCCAAAGAGTTCCCAGCAATAGTTATTTACGGGGCACAGATCCTCATCCTTCAATTCAGTACTAACTTCTGTGGCTCCCAGAGGGACAGAAAGCCGCCTTTCCAGCCCCACCCCGGGCTTGGAGTCCAGCCGCTAAGAGTCCAGCTTCTCTGAGGGCTAATGGCCAGCGGAGTCTGGCAGCTGTTGTGGGATCTCTGCACCCAAATGGTGTTGGGGCCGTGACCTGTTCTTCAGCCTCACGGCCAAC
>NW_020182829.1:0-503 GCF_003031525.2 Neophocaena asiaeorientalis asiaeorientalis | reverse complement strand
TGTTTATCTATTTTATATATAGTAGTGCATATCTGTTAATCTCATGCACCTAATTTATCCCTCTCCCTCATAATTCTTTAAATGTATGCTTCCAGTGAATTTCTGTATATTCTCTGTTTATGATGGGAATTAAGTATTTGTTGTATCGATATATTTCACCTAATTCTCCAATTATTAGCAACTGAGCTGTCTCTAGTTTTTCACAATCATGAATAGCCTACGCATAGCCTCTTAAAAAAGACTGTCCACTTGAATCAACACTTTTGCTATATGCTGGCAGTTCTGTGCTCTGTGGTAACTGGTTTTGAACTAAAACCCCTCAGCTCCTGGCACAAAATAAGCATTCAATTTGAGCCAAGTAGTAACCTATGAAAGACATTCCAAGGACCTGCCCAACAGATCACTGTGTTGATCTAATAAGACAAAGACAAAACTAGGTTGCAGTTTGACCTCTACAACCAGTTACTTTTATTTATTTATTTTTTTGCGGTACGCAGGCCTCT
>NW_020182828.1:0-503 GCF_003031525.2 Neophocaena asiaeorientalis asiaeorientalis | reverse complement strand
AATTTCTAGATAATAATTTAATCCACACAGTTGTATTTTGAATTTACATCATCTTCCCCAAAGGAATTGCCCTCCCATGCATTCTAATGGATAATTGAGGTATTTAAGCACTGTGTTAATATCATAGTAACAATACTTCTCCCTGTATCAAGAGAGAAGCTAGTATATCTTAGATTTCTATACTAGTTCTTTGTAGAGTCATGGGATCATTTAGAGATATCAAGAAATGTTAAAGTAAGCTCTGTTACTTAAAAAGGATTTTGCCAAAGGAGGTTATAGAGTCTTTTCAGATCCAACAAACATGTACTATACACCTATTGAATGACAGATTTTTGAAAACTTTATCTCACTAAGTCATCATAACCATGTAGTCATTATAATTTCCATTGCATCAGTGAAGAAAGTGAGATTCATCCATAGTATCACAGTTGAATTGACATGAACAGAGCTGAAATCCAGGAATTACTCTTCTAAGTCTAATATTCTTTCCCTTGTACCAATCC
>NW_020182827.1:0-503 GCF_003031525.2 Neophocaena asiaeorientalis asiaeorientalis | reverse complement strand
TGACTGAGGTCTGGCCCTTCACAGAAAAAATTTGCCAACCCTATCTATAGTATTTTGAATTTTAAAATTCTGATGCCTAAAGAAGAAACACTGGAGGTGTGTGGATCCCCAGGATCCTAGATAATTAAGATTTTACCCTGTGGTTTAACAAGTAGTTATTTCTGGCCAACTATAGTTTGAGAAATTGTGTGTGTATGTGTGTGCTTAGGAGGGTGGTAGAAAGAACGGCAGTATGAAGCAGCAACTCACACTCTACATTTCCTCACAAATTCCAGGCCAACCATATTGGGTTTCTCTCTATATGAACCATTTTAAAGGTATTAAATAAATTACCTGTAATTCAACATATATGTTGTCACTCTTTCTCAAGTGTGCTAATTTCATCCACTATAAGAAATATGTTTGAGGGATGTCCCTGGCAGTACAGTGGTTACAACTCCACACTTCCAGTGCACAGGGCACGGGTTTGATCCCTGGTCAGGGAACTAAGACACAACATGCCA
>NW_020182826.1:0-503 GCF_003031525.2 Neophocaena asiaeorientalis asiaeorientalis | reverse complement strand
GCAACAAAGACCCAACTCAGCCAAAAATAAATAAAATTAAATCTTTAAAAACAACAACAACAATAACAAAATGCACTTCGTGTTATTAAGCACATTGAGTATTCTCCTAGACTTTAAAATTTTACATCCTTTGCTGTTGTCTTTTTGTTGTCTTACTAGCAATGCTGTTTTAGACCAATTGATACCCAATAGAGATTGGGATTTTTCTCAAGCACCAGCTTTGAATTTTATCATATAACAAAAGAAATACCCCCTTCTGCTTAGGGCCTTAATCAGTACAAATAATACTTAACCAGATTTTCCAGGAACAATAGCTAATGTTGTGAAAATGTAATGGTCTGGGGACACTAAACTTTTGGGGAGGAGGAAGTGTAGCACAGTGCTGTGTTTTCTAAACTGTTTTTGACCATATACGCCCCAATACCAGCATTTTTTTTAAGATTTTTTTTTTGATGTGGACTAATTTTTAAAGTCTTTATTGAATTTGTTACAATATTATTTCT
>NW_020182825.1:0-494 GCF_003031525.2 Neophocaena asiaeorientalis asiaeorientalis | reverse complement strand
GGACTCTCAACCACTGCGCCACCAGGGAAGCCCGGTTTTTTTTTGTTTTTCTTTTTTAATGATGGAGTCAGGGCTGTCACTTCACAGAAGACAAATGATGATATTTGTTGCCAATGATAAAATTTGAGAGTTCAGATGAAAAATGAGAATTTTGAAAAATTTGTATGCTCTACTGCGGGCTGTCAGATCCCACACTGCAGCTACCCTTTAAGAAATCACCCCTGTCAAGTTGTGGTGTAGCATCGAAAAAGAATCTCCACGATGACCCGAATAGGCTACTAAGATGGTCTTCCATTTTCCACATCTGCGTGAGGCCAGATTTCTTCATATATATCAACTGTTAAGGTATTCAACAAGGAAGCCATCAGACTGAGATGATTCTAATGCCTTAGCAGCCTATTCAAGCAAACAAAAACCTAAGCTGTAAATGTCAAATTTAAGAAATCAAAACTCAAGGACAACCAATCACAAACAGCCAACTAGGCTTTCCCAAA
>NW_020182824.1:0-441 GCF_003031525.2 Neophocaena asiaeorientalis asiaeorientalis | reverse complement strand
GAGCGATTCCATGCCTCCCTCCTCCCTTCCAGCATAAACAGAGTGCTGAAGTGTGCCAATGGCCTGCCACCACAGAGCCACCAGGCTCACCCACGCCCTGACCCCACCCTACAACGCTCCTCTTCCAGGGCCCCCCAGAGCCCATAAGCACCGCCCAGAACCATGCAAGAAGCAGGGCGGTAGCCCTGCACACACAGCCTGCACAGCCCGGCCTGGGGCAGGGGGGACACGGGGTCTCCGGTGACCAGAGGACCAGATAACCATACCTGGAGTCCTGGGAAGCAGGAGCCCCTCCCCCGCAGGATTTTAGAGTCAGGGTTAACTCCTCCCCCATCACTTCTGCCCACCCCCAGCCTCCCCGGGAACGTGACCTGAAGCTGCGGACCACCACCACTCCACCCTCGCAACACACACACACACACACACACACACACACACACA
>NW_020182823.1:0-502 GCF_003031525.2 Neophocaena asiaeorientalis asiaeorientalis | reverse complement strand
CCACCCACACACACAGTATCCTCAAAGCACCATAGCTAAAATCAGTCAGACCACAGTGCATCAGATTACTTAAAATCCTACCCGAAGATTCCCGTTACCAACCGCAGCCACATCGACCATACCTGGCGGAACTCTGCTGCAGAATCATTCGAAATACAGAGGGCGCAGCAAAGCATTGGGTAATAGGGTATTTGAATAAAGTCTAGAAAGTTAGGAGAGAAAAAATTTTATTTTTGCAATTAAGATTTACAACATAGATTTGTTATTAGCATTTTAATTCTGACCTCTCCTCTAGGACAGCCCATTTATTCATCTGCTAATTCTTTCAGTATACCTAAATTGAGCATGAATTCCGTACATGGCGTGTGTCAGGTACTATCGGAGCAACACAAGAAAGTCTAAGTTCAGGGGATGGGTAGGGAGGGAATGAAGGGAAAGTTTTGTTTTGTGAATTTGAATGGTAAATTTTTAATTTAACATTTTTCGTTTTAGTCACTATCTC
>NW_020182822.1:0-502 GCF_003031525.2 Neophocaena asiaeorientalis asiaeorientalis | reverse complement strand
GGGATCCCAGACCAGAGGACAGACATGTCACCCTGAGCAGGTAGAGCACAGGCCGCTGTGGCAGCAAAGCCCATATAGGGAGTGAGGCAGGCATCAGGCTGCAGCCTCTCCCAACTCTTCCCCCAGTGCACCCTGTGTTCCCAAGCCACCATCTTGGGGGGCTGCCATTCTTGTGTGGTGTTAGGGGCATGCCCATTTATTCCTTCATTCCCTTATTCATTCATCTTGTGTGTTTCCTGCTCAGTGCCACTTTGGCGAGAGGAGAGCTCATCCTTGGAGACCCAGCTCAGATGTTGCCTGAAGACAGGCATGCTGATGGCCACCCATTCTTGCTGCCTTTGGCCCCATGTGCAACACCCCACGGCTGTGATCATGCTTTGATTACCTCTCCAGCCTGTGAACTCTGAGGACACTGGACGAGACTCAGAGAGGAGCTCGTAAGTGTGTGGTGATGGCTAAATGACTGAACAGTGAAAGGATTAAACACAGGCCATGTGTAAGT
>NW_020182821.1:0-501 GCF_003031525.2 Neophocaena asiaeorientalis asiaeorientalis | reverse complement strand
TTTTAATTTTGATGAAGTCAAATTTATCTATTTTTTCTTTTAAAAGATTATGTTTTTGGTGTCATATCTAAGAACTCTTCACTAAGCCCTAAGTCCTGATGATTTTCTCTTCTGTTGTCTTCCAACAGTTTTATATTTTACATATAAATCTATGATCCATTTTGGGTTAATTTTTTATAAAGTGTTATATTTAGAATGAGATTCATTTTTTGTTTTTGTTTCATTTTGGTTTGTTTGTTTCTTTGTTGCTTATGAGTGTCCTATTACTCTAGCACCATTTGTTGAAAAGACATTGAATTGTTTTTGTACCTTTGTAAAAAAATTAGTTGACTGTGCTTTTTCTGGGTCCTCTAATCTGTTCCATTAATCTATGTGCCTATCCCTTCATCTGTACCACATTGTCTTGATTCCGATAGTTAAATAAAAAGTATTGAAATCAGGTAGATTTATTTCTCCCACTTTATTCTTTTTTTTAATCTTTATTGGAGTATAATTGCTTTA
>NW_020182820.1:0-492 GCF_003031525.2 Neophocaena asiaeorientalis asiaeorientalis | reverse complement strand
GGACTCTCAACCACTGCGCCACCAGGGAAGCCCTAAGAGGATCTTTTATAATGAATCAAAACATTTGAGTTTCAGCAATTCCTTTCACTTTACCTTATTTTCATTCCAGACTTGCCACAGTCAAATAATGAGTGTCCCCAGTGGCTCTAACCTAGGCCAATATATGGTAGGATTTAATTTTAGTGGCTTTATGGGTTGATTCTTTGAAACCCAGAAAGAGCCCTGGAAACGGGTGCCAGATAATTCGTCTTCTAGCTGTGCCTCAACTCTACCAGCCTTGGGCAGCTCACTTCCCTGGGTCTCAGCAGCCATCTCTTTAGTGATAGTGTGGGCCGGGCAGTCTACTAATGAAACTGCACAACTAGGATGGGATTTGAACCCAGCCAAAGCTCAGACTGGGACTTGAACCCACGGGCTGGGACTCAAACCCACTGTCTTTTAATTGAAATCGCACACCTGGTCTCGGGACTTAATGAAGCTCAGGTTCTTTAT
>NW_020182819.1:0-502 GCF_003031525.2 Neophocaena asiaeorientalis asiaeorientalis | reverse complement strand
AAAAATAACGTGACTGACTTGTTTTGTTTTTTCAAAGTTACTGTTAGACTTACATATATGCATACTTTATACACTCATCAGTTTACCTAAGGAAGACTTAAATGCCTACCTTACCAAGGCATCATGCCTGAGACATAGAGATTACCAAGATGGGCAGACCCAGCCTCTGATCAAATAAGAGGTTACACCATGAAGTTGAGAGAGGTAAGTGACAGAGAGAGTAGAATCTACCGTGGAGGTTCAAAGAAACTCTCATCTAGTAGCAGAGAATCAGAGAGGGCTTCATACAGGAGATGGGCTGTTGTAAAGCATTTCAGTAGGTAGTGCAGGGCCAGGAAGTGGAAGAAGGAGCAGCCCACACCAATGCTCAGAAGCAGTGTGCCTCAGAAGGCAGCAGGCTGGGCTGCCAAACTTCTCCGCTTAGCTTTTGCAAAATTTAACTGCTTTGAACCTCACGTTCTCATTGGAAAATTTGAGATAGCAGTAATTCCCACCACACAGG
>NW_020182818.1:0-501 GCF_003031525.2 Neophocaena asiaeorientalis asiaeorientalis | reverse complement strand
GGCAGATTCTCAACCACTGCGCCACCAGGGAAGTCCCATCACTTGAATCTTGTGTTGTTTCTGGTATAGGTGCTATGGACACACTAACTTGTACTTCTTAAGATTTTTAAAATTAACTTTATGCAATGTTGAAGGCTTATATATTTCAAAATAGACCCATACATTGCTCTTTTACATTTTCCTTATTAAACTCCACTGGATTAACATTGTTTCATGTTAGTATGGGTACCACACTTCAAGTATCTTTATAAAATTCAAAATAATTACAAACTGAATCAGTTGCTCGTTTCACAACAATACTACAAATGGCTTCAAGTTCTTTCAATTTCCTGCAGGACAAACAAACACAACTATTTATCTAAGAGTTTTTATGTCTACCTAATAGAATTTTTCTTGAAATATAGTTGACAATATTATGTTAGTTTCAAGTGTACTACATCATGATTTGACATTTGCATACATTATGAAATGATCACCATGGTAAGTCTAGTAACCATCTGT
>NW_020182817.1:0-490 GCF_003031525.2 Neophocaena asiaeorientalis asiaeorientalis | reverse complement strand
GACTCTCAACCACTGCGCCACCAGGGAAGCCCCTAACAGAGTAGTTTTGACTAGTAAACGAGAGAAATAATAGTGCAGTGTACAGCACAAAATATGTTAAATAAATATTAGTTTGGGTTTGTAATTATTTTTCTCTCTCCCCTAAGATGGGTGACAATTCTCCAGGGATTTCCCACATTTTCACACATCTTGAGCAAAGGCACTGAGAGCCTTCCATTCTGGAATCCCTTTTCAAAGATTTTTGTACATGGAAACTTCTTGGAAGATAAAGACTTTATCCAGGCAGAGGGCAGATTAGTCACTGCCCAGTATAATGAAGTAAGTCTCTTGGGCAAAATTGGGCACGTCTGCTTATGGTCCACATTAAAAGCCTGGAGTTTCATAAGCTCGGAGATCCACAGCTGTGAAACAAACTCACGGTGTGTGTAGCATCCACCTAGACTAGACCCACTCTGCACTGCCCCCCATGGAGCTTGCGGGGGCGGGGGGG
>NW_020182816.1:0-498 GCF_003031525.2 Neophocaena asiaeorientalis asiaeorientalis | reverse complement strand
GGCAGACTCTCAACCACTGCGCCACCAGGAAAGCCCCTAGCTACTCTTTAAGAGCAGATTTTCTTCCCTATGTACCCCTTAGATCATGTGGTGTAGTTCATGGGTGGTTTAAAAAATCCTATTGTTTTCTTAGTAGTTGATAGTACAATTTTTTTTGGGAATAAGTGGTCTTAAAAGAAGACAATACCTTGGAGCATTTGGGTATGAAAAAATAGGCCCACTGTAGGATTCAGAGTGTGGGGCAGAACAAATGGAGGGTAGAATTACTTTGCATTAAAAAGAAAAAATGATGGTGGTAGGAGGGGACAGAAAGGAGAGAGAATTGCTGAGCAACATAGAAAATCAGCCAAAAGACTCTCTAGAACAGAATGACTATTAATTCCAGTTGTGATGGGTCGGCAGTGCAAACCCCATCTATTTCTTAATTTCTCTAAACGTTTTGTAACATCTGCTACACAAAGGCTTTGTGTGCATAATTTTATTTGTGTGTGTGTGTGT
>NW_020182815.1:0-501 GCF_003031525.2 Neophocaena asiaeorientalis asiaeorientalis | reverse complement strand
TAGAGTTTCAATGTCTTTGGTAAAGTATTCCTTCTGTTCATTCATAGTATTCCTGAGCTCGTTATACTGCCTTTCTGAATTTTCTTGTAGCTTGTGGCGTTTCCTCATGAGCTGTTTTGAAATCGCTATCAGTTATGTCACAGTATTCCATGACCTTAAGTTTGGTTTCTGGAGAACTGTCCTTTACCTTTCGTGATGCAGTGTCACTGTGGTTCTTCGTGTGCTTGCTGTGCTGTTCCTCTGCCAGCACTGGTGAAGTGGGGAGCACTTTTCTGCTTCATTCTAACCATTCAACAAATTAGAGAGCAGAGGCTTTTCTCTTCTCTTCCAGGAGGTGGCGCTAGAGCACAGGTTTGGGGTTCTCCTACCTGTGTTACCTGCTTGGGAGAGTTGGCACTTTCCACCCCTCATCAGGGGTGTGGTCCCGTGCCCTCTTATTGCTTCTTGTGCCTCCAGGGATTTTGCTGCCTTGTTGCTGCCTGTGCCACTGGCATCACTGCC
>NW_020182814.1:0-501 GCF_003031525.2 Neophocaena asiaeorientalis asiaeorientalis | reverse complement strand
CCCCTCACAGCACTCCTCCCCTCCCCCACCCACATACCTCTTTGGAGCACCAGGCACATTTTGGGTGGATTAGCAGACATTCTTCACAAGAGGTGGCACTTCCACTAGTGCATATGTTGAGACCTTCAAAGAAAGATAAAGATGCACCAATTAGTTTCTGGCCGTAATCTCTATTAATGAGGCTTTTGAATGGGGCGGGAGGAGGAGTCACTTCCTTTTTTTTTTACCAGGGGACCTCCGCGAGGCTGAGGGGTGCAAGGCCCCTGTGCTAACTGCAGGTGAAGGCTCACTGGCCAAAGCTAAAGACGGACAGTTTTCGAAGCACCCACCACGTGCACACTTGTGTTAGCAACTCCCATTCCTTCTGCTGCACCCACTTAGTTCCCACTGCCTTCTCCAGTAACACAGCAGGTCCTGCCTCATTGAGGGGGAACAAGGCCCCTTTACACTTAGTCCAGCCAAAATGACAAAAATAGTACAAAAAGGCAAAAAAAAAAAAAA
>NW_020182813.1:0-501 GCF_003031525.2 Neophocaena asiaeorientalis asiaeorientalis | reverse complement strand
TATTCTGGACACTTCATATAAATGGAATCATACAATATGTAACCTTTTTGTGACAGGCTTCTTTCACTTAGCATAATGTCTTCAAGGTTTATACATGTTATAACATGAAACAGCTCTTCATTTTTTATGGCTAACTAATATCTATTGTATGGATATAACACATTTTGTTATAGCTTACATCACTCGTAAGCTGATAGGTATTTGGGGTGTTTCCATCTTTTGACTATTATGAATAATAGTGGCACAAATATTCACGTACCAGTTTTTGTGAGGACATATATTTTTAACTTTCTTGAGTATACAACTAAGAGTGAAATTGTAGTGTCACATGGCAAATCTATGTTCAACTCCTTTAGAAACTGCCAAACTGTTTTCCAAAGCAGCTGTACCATTTCTTTTGTTTTTTTGTTTTTGTTTTTGCAGTACGCGGGCCTCTCACCATCGCGGCCTCTCCCGCTGAGGAGCACAGGCTCCGGAAACGCAGGCCCAGTGGCCATGGCT
>NW_020182812.1:0-500 GCF_003031525.2 Neophocaena asiaeorientalis asiaeorientalis | reverse complement strand
GCTGCTATGAACATTGGGGTGCATATATCTTTTCAAATTACTGTTTTTTGTTTTCTTCAGATATATGCCCAGGATTGGAGTTGCTGGATCATATGGTAGTTCTGTTTTTAGCTTTTTTGGGGAACCTCCGTACTGTTTTCCATAGTGACTCTACCAGTTTACATTCCCACCAACAGTGTATTAGGGTTCTCTTTGCTCCACATTCTTCCCAATACTTGTTATTTGTGGACTTTTTGTTGTTTTCTGACAGGTGTGAGGTGATCTCACTGTGGTTATGATTTGCATTTTTCTGATGACTAGCAATGTTGAGCTTCTTTTCATGTGCCTGTTTGCCATCTGTATGTCTTTTTTGAAAATATGTCTATTGAGGTCTTCTGCCCATTTTTTAATTGAGTTGTTTTTCTGATATTGACTTATATGAGCTGTATATTTTGAATATTAACTCCTTATTGGTCATATCATTGCAAATATTTTCTCCCATTCAGTAGGTTGTCTTTTCA
>NW_020182811.1:0-501 GCF_003031525.2 Neophocaena asiaeorientalis asiaeorientalis | reverse complement strand
AAAAAAAAAAGTGTCTCCCAGAGTTCAACCTAAGAAAGAGTCTGATTAAGAGGAATGGAGAGATCAGGAAAGTTAAATTAGACTAACAACCCTTGTGTCCTGAAAAGACTTCGTTAAAAAATGGATCTCATACAGGACAAATGTTCTAGACACAAAATGACTAGACACTGAATCCTTCCTGAAAGTTCTGGATGGCTTTGGAGTAGAAGGTAACTACAAAGTAAGCCTACTGAAGCCACTAGGAACACAATAGGCTGTATTCATAGTTTCCGTCTGATGTTATGAGTCAAGAGAGAAAGTAGCCCATATCTGCCCTTGTCAGGGATGGTGAGGCTACTTTTAAGAGATTAAGCTAGAGTTAGAACCAGAGGTTGAGCCAACCAAAGAAGGTCCTTCTTGCAGCGCTCCATCGTAAGGGATGCCATATGGAAAATTAGGAATGCCCTTCCTAATGAAAGCAGGGTTAGTGCTGGTAGCCCGGCCCTTTAGCTAGCATCATCT
>NW_020182810.1:0-500 GCF_003031525.2 Neophocaena asiaeorientalis asiaeorientalis | reverse complement strand
AACTCTTGGAGCTGTGAATCCTTCATGTGTGGAAGTGGAAATCTCCCCCTTATGAATGGTTGGCCCTACTCCTTGATGTTTCAGAGTTTGAGGGGCTACCTTAATGGCATCCGGGGGTTTCTTTGGCTATCCTAGCTGCTTTGCTTTTGTGAGAGGATTGAAAATCAGTGTGGCTGCTACTGCCATCTTGCCCTAATTAGAATTCTCTGTATATCTTTTAAATTACCCTTACATTCCTCTCATTTGGGCTTGGCAACTGCCCTGAAGATGGTCACAACATGGCACTGCACTTGGTTGGCCTGTTTTGTTGTAACAAGTTGGAGGTATTTCCCTTACCCCAGGAATGGCTAACATGTTACCACCCTAAGCATAAACTGTTGACAGTGGTAATTTCATTTACTTCCAGATTATTCGATGGGATGGTGTAAGCGATAAACACAGCCTATGGCCAGGAGCCCAATAAGCTGTCACCAACCCACTGTGAGGCATGGGACCAGTCC
>NW_020182809.1:0-500 GCF_003031525.2 Neophocaena asiaeorientalis asiaeorientalis | reverse complement strand
CCCCCCACCCCCCCCACCCCCACCCCGGGTCAGCAAACTTGTTTCATTACTATCACCTGTGTTCACCGGACACCTAAGGCTGTTGTAGTCATTCACATGGTAATTAGGGAAGTTTTATTTACTGAGCCTAAGGGCTGTATTTATTCTTTTTAGTGAAAATCTCTCCCATGTGTTCTGTGAAGTCACAGCATTAATGGAGTCTGGAACAAGTGGGTGTGAATGACGGAAGGAGATTATTTCCACATCAGTCTCCCTAACAGGGTGGTGAACATAACTGGCATTAGTATTTCATGGGTGCACTTGGAAGATCCAGGCCAAAAGGAGAAACCTGACCATTTGGCAAAAGACGGACCAATTCAAGAATAAAAATAAGTCTCTTCTCACCTGTTGTTTCATTGTAAGGAACTCAGCCAACACTTGTCCGCCTCTGCATACTTATGCAGGATCAGTTGAAAAACAGAGCATGTAAAGATGAGGAAAGGGAAAGCAACCAAGAGAAT
>NW_020182808.1:0-498 GCF_003031525.2 Neophocaena asiaeorientalis asiaeorientalis | reverse complement strand
GTACAATGGAATATCACTCAGCCATGAAATCAATGTCATAACGTCAGTAGCAGCATAATGAATGGATTTAGGTACAATGATTCTAAGTGAAATAATTCACACAGAAAAAGAAACTTACATCACTTATAGAGGGAATATAAACATGGCTACACATGAGGTGAATTACAAAACAGAATAGAGTCGCACATTTAGGAAAAGCACTTATGCCTGCTTAAGGGGAAAAGTGAGGTGGGGTGATGAATACAACCAGAGTTTGAAATTAACACAGATACTATCCCATAAACCAAATATGTAATAGATAAGACCTACGCTTTGCTCAATGAACTGGACTCAACACCCCCTATGCAAAGCAGAGGAATATACCTGCCTGGTAAAAATCTTAAAACATATGTGTCTCCATAAGGGAATCAAGTGTGTGTAGACGGGAATAAACACAGCGGTGAAAATTAGCTAAACTCCATTATAAAAATAAATTTCAAAAAAAGAAAAAAAAAAAAA
>NW_020182807.1:0-499 GCF_003031525.2 Neophocaena asiaeorientalis asiaeorientalis | reverse complement strand
ATTTTTAAAATGAATCATAGCCCTACTATTTACCTAGTTTTCCCCCTTCTCCTGTTCTCTATTTGCTATTATTATATTCTAGGCAAAGATAGGATGGTAAATTAGTAGAAGTCCTGTTTACTGGGAGATATTGCTAAGAAAGCTCTGAGCTATTTCTCATGAGCACATATTTCTAAATTTTAAGCACTAAGTGAAAACGAAGCATTTTTCCCTCAATTTCTTCTGACCAACTTATTTGGAATGCATATTCTTTCATTCACCTTTTTTGGGAATTGCTGTCTGGGTGCCCAATGCAAAGTTTCTGATTTTAAAATAGTAAAGCCTTTGTGTGCAAAGATAATCTCTTATAGTTATTTGTTAGATACCAGCATATCTAACACAATGCAAGTCACATTATAAAACTTCCGTAAATACTTACAAAGAATTTGAAAAATTGTGTATTTAGGGTAACACTTTTTGTTGTTTGGACATTTGGTCCAGTGATTTCCTTAACTCTTTT
>NW_020182806.1:0-483 GCF_003031525.2 Neophocaena asiaeorientalis asiaeorientalis | reverse complement strand
GACTCTCAACCACTGCGCCACCAGGGAAGCCCACTTTTAAGTTTTTTGGTATCATAGCAAATACCCTCCAGAAAGTTTGTAGCAATTTGTACAGCATATAAAAGTGTTCACACCCCTTCCACTGCCCAATATTTTTTGACTCAACTAACTATAAAACATTTTTTTTTAAGTAAATGAAATTTAAAATACTCGTCATCAATTTGCTTTTTTTAATGTTTGGAGTAAAAACTTCCTTTTCTGTCTTGTCTATATTTGTGCCTAAAATTGTCAGCATTAGTGTGTAGGGATCTGGACATTTTGGCATGTCTCTTATGCATGCTTGCCTTGGGCCTGGGGGACTTTGCTGCATATATATATATTTTTTTCAGGGCTACTGATTTTTATTTTTTTTATTTTTGGCTGTGTTGGGTGTTCATCGCCGCGCGAGGGCTTTTCTCTATTTGCGGCGAGCGGGGGCTACTCTTCATTGCGGTGTGCAGGCTT
>NW_020182805.1:0-499 GCF_003031525.2 Neophocaena asiaeorientalis asiaeorientalis | reverse complement strand
CCACCACCAGTGTCCTTGTCCCTGCAGTGAGCCACAGCTGCTCCCTGCCTCTGTAGCAGACCCACCAATACTAGCAGATAAGTCTGGCCCAGTCTCTGATGAGGTCACCATTGTCTATCCCTGGGTCCTGGTGCAAACAACATCTGTGTGTGCCATCCAAGAGTGGAGGTTCTGTTTCCCCCAGTCCTGTCGAGTTCCTGCAACCAAACCCCACTGACTTTCAAAGCCAGATTCTCTGGGGTCTTCTTCTCCCATTGTCAGAGCCCTTGGCTGAGGAGTCCACCATGGGGTCCAGAACTTTCACACCTGTTGGAGAACTTCTGTGATATAATTATTTTCTAGTTTGTGGGTCACCCACCTGACATGTATAGGATTTTATTTTATAATGATTGTGCCCCTCTTGCTGTCTCCTTGTGGCTTTTTCTTTACCTTTGGATATAGGGTATCTGTTTTGGTAAGTTCCAGCATTTTTTTGTCAATGGTTGTTCAGCAGTTAGTT
>NW_020182804.1:0-498 GCF_003031525.2 Neophocaena asiaeorientalis asiaeorientalis | reverse complement strand
GTACATTACAGACAATCTTTAAACGTTTTATGAGTCAAAAATATGAGTCAAAAATTTGGATATTCCATAGATATCCAAATTTTCTAAGTCCTCTAAAATAAATTATATTTCACTTATAATTATTTTATAAAATAATTTACTTTATAAAATAAATTTTGATACCTCCAAATTATTCATGATACATATTTAAAGTTTTAAAAGAGTAGAATCACATTTAACTTTATTATAAACCTGTTATTGTCAAATTTTACCTTAAATACAGCATTGCACATGTTAGACCACCCTCCCCCCAACCAATAAAAGGGAATAGATCTCTCTTTCCCATAATCTGAGATACGTGATGTATAGATCCGATAATTATTTTCAATTATCTCCCCTTTTATCATCAAAATTATATGTCATTCTTTCCTATCTTTATGTTAATTTTCATAACTACAATGATACACTGACTTGGAGCTGATTCAATAAATAATAACCGTATTTTGACTAAGCGGGTAT
>NW_020182803.1:0-498 GCF_003031525.2 Neophocaena asiaeorientalis asiaeorientalis | reverse complement strand
CTTCGCGGGCGGAGACTGCGGGTGGCAGAGGGGGGAAGCCTAGGAGCCGCGGAGGAGAGCAAAGCAACTGGAGTGCAGAGCACAAAGCCGAGAGATTCCCACACAGAGGATCAGGGGCGACCAGCACTCACCAACCCAAGAGGCTTGTCTGCTCACCCACAGGGACGGGTATGTGCTGGGAGCTGAGCCTCCAGTTTAGAGGGTCAGAACCAAGGAAGAGGACAGGGGTTGGCGGTGTGAACACAGCCTGAAGAGGTTAGTGCACCATGACTACTGGGGAGGGAGTCCGGGAAAAAGTCTGGACCTGCCGAAGGGGAAAGAGACTTTTTCTCTCCTCTTTGTTTCCTGGTGTGCAAGGAGAGGGGATTAAGAGAGCTGCTTATAGGAGCGCCAGAGACCCGGGCGAGCCACGGCTAAACAGCACGGAACACAGAGACGGGCATGAGATGCTAAGGCTGCGGCTGCCACCACCAAGAAGCCTGTGTGTGAGCACAGGTC
>NW_020182802.1:0-498 GCF_003031525.2 Neophocaena asiaeorientalis asiaeorientalis | reverse complement strand
ACTAGAGAAAGCCCATGTGCAGCAACAAAGACCCAATGCAGGCAAAAATAAATAACTTTATAATAAATAAATAATTAAAAGCCCACCGAGCACCCTGGGTGTGGAATCGTGCATTCCTGATCTGTCCTCTGGGCGCCTTCCCTCTTATCTTTCCTGTACATCACAGTCACTCACTTGCGCTTCTGTTACCATGAAAGACACTCCCAGAAGTGGGTCAGTGGATCAGAGGGTGTGGACACTCACATATTGATGGGAGAATGTTGTCAAATTGCCTGTCATCAAGATTATGCCAGGTTGCATCCCATCAACAGCATGAACTAGAAGCCTCCCCCCACCTCAGTAACTATTACTCCAATCGTACTTCCTAATCTCATTGACGAAACAGATCTTTTATTTTCTTAAACTCTACACTTAACTGTCTCCCTATTTATTTATTTATTTAGTCTGTGTATTTGTGTTTTTTTTAATTGAAGTATAGTTGATTTACAATGTGTTAGT
>NW_020182801.1:0-498 GCF_003031525.2 Neophocaena asiaeorientalis asiaeorientalis | reverse complement strand
TCCTTGTATCCGCCATCACAGCACCACAAGCATCACAGGCGGCCGTGGGAGCGGAAACCTCCCGGGAGGCCCTGCAGAGGAGCCAAAGAGACAGGAAGAGGATGGGAAGGCCCTCTGTAGACAGGCCCTGGGCAGGTAGAAGAGAAGCGCCACTGATGGTGAGAAGAGGGATTCCAAAGCCCTCGTGATTCAGTCAACAAACACCTACCTGTGCAGACACCATGGGGGTCACAAACTTGAAGAAGATCTGGACCGTCCCCCTGAAGGGCCTGTGCTTCTCTAGGGGAGCCAAACAATGTCCACACATCTCAGTGCAACCAGGAGAGCCTGTGGGGGGAGCAGGGGCAGCAGATGCAGAAGAGAAGGCTTCCTGGAGGCGGTGAGCTGGGGGCCGGGCTGTAAAGGAGAGCTCTGGACTGGTCTTCAGGGAGTGTGCCCTGCCATGCCCGGCAGGAAGTGAAAACCTCTTCCAGCTGTTGTGGCCTTGGGTCCCTCCCC
>NW_020182800.1:0-498 GCF_003031525.2 Neophocaena asiaeorientalis asiaeorientalis | reverse complement strand
TGGAGAGCCTCCTGGAGAGGTAGGAGGCAACTGGGACTCCCACTGGGGACACAGATGCTGCAGGCAGCCATTTTGGGGAGCTTATTCTACCATGAGGACACTGGTGCTAATAAGTGCCATCTTGGAGCCCTCTCTCTAGCCTATTAGCACCCAGGGCTTACCACCCACCAACAGGTCAGCACCAGTCCCATGACCCCCCACCCCAGGCCCCACAGCCAGCCATCCTGGGACCCAGTGCTGTCCACTGGCAGTCTGGCATCAGTCCTGGGACCTCATGGACCCTGCAGCCATTCACCCCAGGACCTAGCCCTGCATACCAGCAGGCCAGCACCCATACTATTGGCAGTCTTAGCCACAGCAATCAGACAAGAAAAATAAATAAAGGAATCCAGATTGGAAAGGAAGAAGTAAAAGTGTCACTGTTTGCAAATATCATGATACTATACATCAAAAATCCTAAAGATGCCACCAAAAAACTATTAGAACTAATAAGTGAAT
>NW_020182799.1:0-498 GCF_003031525.2 Neophocaena asiaeorientalis asiaeorientalis | reverse complement strand
AGATCCCAAATTGCAATTCTCTGCTGATCCTGAATAAACCCGTCTTTGCTGCAGAAATATCTGGCAGTCTATGTTTCAGGTCCAGAAAGACTTTGTAATTGCCTATGGCCAGATCTGAAAAAAAATCACACATAGGTTTTTAGTCAGAAACAGGACTACTTGAAAGGTAAAACAAAGACTCCATGAGACAACTAAAAGTTGAGAGAATTCACTACCAGCAGAATGTGCTACAAAAATGTTAAGGACATTCTTTAGGGAGGAGGAATATTATAGTAGACAGAAACTGCAACACCAAGAGTGAACCGTAATGTAAACTATGGATTTGGAGTGATTATGATGTTCAATGTCCGTTCATCAGTTGCAACAAGTGTACCCCTCTGATGGGAAATGTTGATAATGGGGGAGGCTGTGCATGTGTGTGGACAGGGAAGTCTATGAGAAATTTCTCTGCCTTCCTTTTCATTCTGCTTCATATATAAAACGACCTTAAAAAAATAT
>NW_020182798.1:0-497 GCF_003031525.2 Neophocaena asiaeorientalis asiaeorientalis | reverse complement strand
GTACCAGATATCTGGGTTCTTGCTCCCACGTTAGATAAATGATTCTGATCACTGTAACAAAGGGAATTAAAAAAAATTTTGTTTTCCCCGCAATCTCCTCCTCTTAGGAGGGAAATGCATTATGTCACTGAATTACGTAGCTCACTTTTCTTTAAACTTGATACCAGCCCCCACATTCCTTTTATTCTAAGCTATCGAGATCCTTTAAGAATTGCTGTTTTGTTGATCCTGAATGGCCCTAAGGCGCTGGTGGACTGCCCACTGGGACTTGAAGAGAGCACATGGCACCACGACGTGTCGTTAAACATACTTCGTCTTCAGTATTCTGACGCCAAGTGTCAACTGTGGTACTTTCTTCACCTAGGATATTAATTCATAATTGTTTCTTTTTGTTAAAGGTTGATACCCTTTTCCATTGACTTAAACTTACACGTTATTTTTACTCCACATGCCCAGTAGTCATGTATTCCAAAGCCACTGGACCACTTGAGTACATA
>NW_020182797.1:0-496 GCF_003031525.2 Neophocaena asiaeorientalis asiaeorientalis | reverse complement strand
AGTGATCATCACCAAAGGTCTAGTTATCCACCATCACCATACAGTTGACCCCTTTTACTCATTTCAACTGTCCCCTAACTCCCTTCCCCTCTGATAACCACTGATCTGTTTTCTGTGTCTATCAATTTTTTGTTTGTGTTGTTTGTTTGTTTTAGATTCTACATATGAGTGAAATTATACAGTATTTGTCTTTCTCTAGTGTATTTTCTTTTCTCTAGTGTATCTCACTTAACATAATACCCTCACGGTCTATCTCTATTGTCTCAAATGGCAACATCGCATTCTTTTTTATGACTGAGTAATATTCCATTTTCTCTGTGTGTTTGTACCATCTTCATTATCCATTCATCCATTGATGGACCCTTAGGTTATTTCCAAATCTTTGCTATTATAAATAATGCTGTGGATTTGTTCAAGATGGCAGAGTAGAAGGATGTGCTCTCACTCCCGCTTCTGAGAGCACTGGAATCACAACTAACTGCTGAACAGTCATCGA
>NW_020182796.1:0-497 GCF_003031525.2 Neophocaena asiaeorientalis asiaeorientalis | reverse complement strand
TAAAATAAATATTAAAAAAACCTTCCTATTAAAAAAAACCCAGAAAACATAAGTTACTTATATTTTACAATGAAAAAAAACTAAAATGGAAATCAAAGACATCTGGGAGATCTATAACAAGTCATTAAATCTTCTTTCATGACATAACATACACAAGTATGTAGCACAATGTCTAGCCACAGAAGAAGCCCTCAGAAATGTTCACTACTGTTACTCCATAATATATCCTTATCATCACGGTGTATTACCTGTGGCATATTTGGCATAATGGAAAGAGGCCTGATTAGGAATCACACATTCTGGTTCTTTAAGAGACACACACTGAAATATTTACAGATGAGATGATGTCTAGATTTGCATCTAAATAATCAAGGGGCAGAAGCAAGTGTGTTGGAGAACTGGTTAGGGTGTTGATGAAACAACGTTGGTGATGGATAATTGTTGATACCGCGTGAGGAGTACATGGAGTTTATCCTAAGATTCTCTCTGCTATTATT
>NW_020182795.1:0-496 GCF_003031525.2 Neophocaena asiaeorientalis asiaeorientalis | reverse complement strand
TGGTGGGTGGAGCTGGGTCTTGTCCCTCTGGTGGGCAGGGTCACGTCAAGAGGTGTGTTTACAGGTGGCTGTGAGCTCCGTTCAACTTTAGGCATCCTATCTGTTGATGGGTGGGGCTGCATTCCAAGCCAGCTGGTTGTTTGGCCGGAGGTGTCCCAGCACTGGAACCTGAAGGCTGTTGGGTAGGCCTGTGTCTTGGTGCCAAAATGGTGACCTCCTGGAGAGCTCATGCCAATCAATCAGTATTCCCTGGAGCCACCAGCACCAGTGTCTTTAACCCCACGGCTGTGAGCCACAGTCAACCCCTGCCTCCACAGGAGACCTTTCAAAACCTACCAGTAAGTTTAGCCCAGGCTCCCATGGAATCACTTCTTTGCACTGGGTCCCAGTGCACATGAAACCTTGTGTGCACCCTCCAGAGTGCAGTCTCTGTTTCCCCCAGTCCGGTGGAGCTTCTACACTCAAGCCCTGCTGGCCTTCAAAGCCAAATGCTCTG
>NW_020182794.1:0-493 GCF_003031525.2 Neophocaena asiaeorientalis asiaeorientalis | reverse complement strand
CCTTCTCAATACTGATTCAATAAATATTATGTCAGGAATATTGTTTCTACTAAAGTTATTTTTTTGTTGTTGTTATTTAAGAAGGTTAAAAAATCACTTGTAATCCTTATAGCTTGCTTTCTCCATGAGTCATAGAAGCTGTTGCAGGATAAGCTTCAAGCAGTTGGGGAACAATATGTTTGATAAACTTTGCTAGGTTAAATGCTTTGAAGATCATTCCTGAGTAAGAGCAGCACAATGAATTAGCAGGACATAGTGAAGCTGCAAGTGAGTTACAAAGTACTTACTCATTGAAGTAATTTCTGGGAATTAAACCTGAAACAGACTTTGGAGGATTCCGTGTTCTGTGTATGGATATTAATTTGTTAAAACTGTAAAACCATTGTCATGGAGCACATGGGCTTTATCTTCCTGACTGTAGACCTCAAGTTTCTTCTGGTAAATACTCTCACCAGTGGTTAAGAATCCGCCTGCCAATGCAAGGAACATGGGT
>NW_020182793.1:0-496 GCF_003031525.2 Neophocaena asiaeorientalis asiaeorientalis | reverse complement strand
TTTTTTTTACACATTGAGCCACTCTATGTCTTTTGATTGGTGAGTTTAACCCATTTACATTTAAAATAATTATTGATAGTTAAGGACTTACTATTGACATTTTGTTAATTATTTTCCATCTGCTTTGTAGTTCTCTTATTCTTCTTTTGCTGTCTTTATTTGTGGTTTGACAATTTTTTGTAGTGATATGATTTGATTCTCTTCTCTTTGTCTTTTGTGTATTTGTTATAGTATTTTTTCTTCGTTGTTACCATGAAACTTGTGCCAAATATCTTATAGTTATAATAGACTATTTTACGCTCATAACAACTCACCTTCAATTACCATAGAAAGCTCTACACATTTGCTCTTGTCCCCACACTCCGTATTACTGATGTTAGAGTTTAATTATTTTTATATAGTGTATCCATTAACAAATTTTTGTGGTTATAGTTATTCTTAATACTCTTGTATTTTAATTTTGTACTAGTAATAAAAGTGATTTACATACAGCCAT
>NW_020182792.1:0-477 GCF_003031525.2 Neophocaena asiaeorientalis asiaeorientalis | reverse complement strand
GGACTCTCAACCACTGCGCCACCAGGGAAGCCCTGATCATGACATTTTAAATGCCATAAGGTATTATCAGTGGGAAACCATTGTTTTATTGGAGTAACATTAAAATAGATGTTTTAAGAGTAACTTAGAAGCTCTGGGTTTGATTTTGAGACTTAAAGAGACTAAAATCGGGTGTGATGTAATAAGGGCCTAGAGTATGGAGTATTAGAGTATTAATACAGTTTTATCAACTGTATTAGTATGAAGGTAACTTACTTTTGAGAAGAGTAGTCTGGGCACTTAAGAATACTGAAGTTTTCTTAAAAGGAATTTACAATGTAGGTACAATGGAAAGACATTCTATTTTTTTAAATTAATTAATTTAATTTTTTGGTTATGCCGGGTCTTAGTTGCAGCAGGCAGACTCCTTAGCTGTGGCTCCAGGGCTTCTTAGTTTTGGCTCGCCAGCTCCTTAGTTGCAGCATGTGGGCTCCTTAG
>NW_020182791.1:0-496 GCF_003031525.2 Neophocaena asiaeorientalis asiaeorientalis | reverse complement strand
CATTGTAAAGCAATTATACCCCAATAAATATGTTAAAAAATTAAATCATTGCTATACTTATTAGTTAAAGTATAAATATACAAGTATAAACTGTAATAATCTATTCTTAATATAAATATGGCTCTGGATGGTGGGTATAATTTTCTAATTTTTTTAATAAACAAAAATTCATTTCAAAATTCCATAAAGGAAAGAAAAGAGAAAAAAACAATAAAGTGTCACTTTCAAGATGGTAAGCTAAATCAAGGCCACAGTATTCTCCTTTGGCAACAAATCCATAAACGTGTTGGCAAAATCATTAATAATAATTACATAGTGTACTTATGTTTAAAGCAAGAAAGGAAACTCTAGTTGACCACAAAATGTGAGGAATCCATGAAGGGCAAAAAAGAGAGAGAAAGCTGAAAACTGCAAAGGGATGCCACTGGCCAGGATACGGAACAAAAACAATTCACTTAGCAAAAAAAAAAAAAAGAAGACGAAGGAAAAGAAAGCG
>NW_020182790.1:0-495 GCF_003031525.2 Neophocaena asiaeorientalis asiaeorientalis | reverse complement strand
TTGTCTCCTGCTGACATTTCAAGGAAAAGATAAAGGCAGGAGCAGAGAGAAGCTCAGCTCTGCCTGAGTGAAAAGATAAGACTACCATATTTTTCATTCTTGAGGTCAAGGAGACCTCCTGGACTACACATGCACAAAACGGTTCCTCAGGGGTCAGAAAATGGAGGGGGCGCTAGCCCATAATATGTCCTGCCAACCTCTCAGAGACTCTCACGCTGGAATCTGTCTTGGCTTAAAGATGCACGTGCACATTGGGTAGGACCCTGAGTCAGACCAAATATGGGCACAAAGCAAGATGAATCAAGGTGATTGGCTAGAGGGAACCCGGAGAACTGCAGCCGTATAAGCAATTCAAGCCACCCCAAAAGCGTGACTCTCTCTCTCTCTGAGCCCATCCGTGTGTCTTTCCGCATGTACTTTTCTTCTAATAAACGCTTTATCTGCTTCCCTACCTTCTGTCTCTTTGCTGAATTCTTTCTTCAAAGAAGACAAGGA
>NW_020182789.1:0-495 GCF_003031525.2 Neophocaena asiaeorientalis asiaeorientalis | reverse complement strand
TATAGGCTGTGCCTTGACTCATAGTGAGCTGTGTGTGTGTGATTGCATAGGCTGTGAATTCAGTCACAGTGATCTGTATGCATGACAGTGTACTGCTGTACTGTGAGCAGAGTCACAGTGTGGTGTGTGTGTCTATCTGCCGTTTTAATATATACACTGAATTACAGTGAGCTGTGCATACCTTTGGCTGTATGTGTGGCTTTTATAGGCTACGAATTGAGGCAAAGTGAGTTGTGGTTGTGGGTTTGGTGCTGGTATAATCTATGCACTGAGTCACAGTGAGCTGTGTGTGTGTGTGTGTGTGTGCATACGTGTGTGCTGGTAAATGCTGAGAATTGAGCCACAGTGAGCTATGTTTGTGAGTGTGCATGAGTGTAAAGGTATAGGATGGATATTGAGTCACATTGAGAACTCTGTGTGTTAGTGTCTGTGTGTGCATGTATAGGCTGCACAATCAGTCAGAGTGAGCCATGTGTGTGTGTCAGTGTACATGTA
>NW_020182788.1:0-494 GCF_003031525.2 Neophocaena asiaeorientalis asiaeorientalis | reverse complement strand
ACTAACCAAAAGAAAGCTGGCATAGTGATACCATTGGACAAAACAGGCTTTAAAGCAAAAACTATTACTAGGATAAAAAGGTCACTATATTGTGAAAAAAAAAGTATGATATAATGTAGCTAACAGCATGATCTCAAAATATATAAAGCAAAAAATGACAGTATTGTGAGGAAAAAACTGAAAAAAAACCACAATGGAATGCTTCTATATACCTCTTTCTCTGTAATTGATAAAACAGACAAAAATTAGTAAGAATATAGAAAATTTGAAAAGCGTATTTAATGTTATCCAATTAGAGATTTCTATGTTCTTTTCAAATATACATGGAATATATACAAAAACTGGCTGTAAGCAAATTATAACAAATTCCAAATAACCAATTTTATTCAGATCACTTTTTATACTCAAAATACAATAAAATTAGAAATAAAGAATAAGATGATATACAAAATGTTTTTTTTTTCTTTTGCGGTATGCGGGCCTCTCACTGTTGT
>NW_020182787.1:0-495 GCF_003031525.2 Neophocaena asiaeorientalis asiaeorientalis | reverse complement strand
AGGAGCATAGTATAGCACTAATATTCAGAAATGTATATATAGTCACACACACGTATATATTTCTCTATATATCCATATGTATAGTTAGTATAACAATTTAATGGAATGGGTCTATTAACAAGAGTGACAAGTAAGATAAAATATCAAGAAATAAGTGTACCAATAATTAGGCAAAGACCTGTGTGAAGTAAATGATAGAATACTCCTGAAGGAAAAAATACTTGGACAAGTGGAAAGGCATTCATTTTCTCGATGACAAAACTCACGATCATAAAGAATTTATTGAGACTTTCTTCATAGCTTAGTCTGGTCAATTTTGGTTGTACCATGGCTGCTTGAAAAAGAGATGTATTCTCTATTTTCTGGGTATTGAATTTTTATTAATTTATCTCCCTTATTAATTTCAAATCTTCTAAATCCTCACTCTCACTCATGGACTGAGAGAAAAATTAAGCTTCTACTAGAAACATGTTTTTGTCAACCTTTCTGGTATTT
>NW_020182786.1:0-494 GCF_003031525.2 Neophocaena asiaeorientalis asiaeorientalis | reverse complement strand
GAGCCCCATTGTTGAGAATTCAGAGGACATTGGAAAGACTGGTTAGAGGGCAGAAGGTGCCTAAAATGCTTAAATTTGTAACAGTCTTTTTTCTGACATCCTGGCTCTTTGTGACAATAGCTCTTTGTGGCAAACTGGGAGGGTTTTGGTTTCATTTAGGGACCTTCGTTTGCTGGAGTTGAAGATTAAGAATTTCAGTGGTTTTTCATTGAGGTGACTCATTTAGAGTGAGAGACAGCTGGTTTGCCAGATTCACTAGACTCTGGAGTGGAAAACTCTAGTTTCCCATCCCATCCTGGTTCTTTTTACTAGAAGGGAATGGTCCTGGTTCAGCCCATTAATAAAGTTTAACGCTATCTGAGTGGAATCAACCTCTAAAAGAAGATCAGAATTTTCTTTAAAAATAATCTGAAGTCGATTGTAATAGTCATGAGCAGATTCATCAGGTTTTCATGTAAAAGCCTGAATTTTGTTCCAATCAACAGGTTTTGAAA
>NW_020182785.1:0-494 GCF_003031525.2 Neophocaena asiaeorientalis asiaeorientalis | reverse complement strand
GTCATCGTCCCGTGGGCAGGAGGAAGGGAAGGCCCGCGGTCGCCCTCCCAATGCCTCCTTGTTTTGCCATCCGGCCCAGGCTCCACTCCGGCGAGAGACGTAAAGAATTTGTGAATAAGATTGGGATACAGCGCGGAGACCAGGGAAGGCCAAGCGCCGTCTGAGTACATCCGTGTCGTTCCCCACCTCCCGATGACTTGGAAAAACAGAAAGTACGACCACTAATATACTGTTGAAATCTTTTTGCTAGTATTTCACTGAGAATTTTTTCATCTATATCAGTAATACTTGACAGTTTTATTTTGTTTTGTAGTGTTCTAATCTAGGTTTGGTATCAGTATAATGCTGGACTCATCAAATGAGTTTGGGAATGTACATCAAAGTATTTGAGAAAAGTTTGCCATGGATTTCTTTTAATTCGATTTAAATGTTTGGTTGAATTTGAAGCGCTGGTTCCAGGAAACTGCCGTGATGACTATTTGGCAGTGAAGGAT
>NW_020182784.1:0-494 GCF_003031525.2 Neophocaena asiaeorientalis asiaeorientalis | reverse complement strand
AGAGGTTGGATATAATTCCTAGGTGTGGGTAGTCTTTATGAGTGTCAATTGATATATAACAAACCATCCATAAACTTAGTGGCTTGAAAGAATAATTATTTATCATTTCTTAAGATTCTGTGGGTCAGGAATTAAGGCAGGGCAGATGCTTTCATGGGCAGTCCTTTTGCTCCATATAATGTTGGCTGGGATCAATTATGTGAATCCATTCAGCTGGGTGCTCAGCTGGAATTGGAACATCAAAGATGGCCTTTTTATTCTCCAGGACCTCTCTCCACGTGGTTTCTACTTATTTACTATACTAGATTGAGCTTCCTCACAACATGGTTGCTGATCCCCAAGACAGAGTTTTCCAGGAAGGAGAATGCAGAAGCTGACATATCTCTTAAGGACTGGGCTCAGAAGCCCCAGAATATCACTTCCACCACATTCTATTGGTCAGAGCATGTCACAAGGCCATCCCAGCTTCAAAAGGGAGAAAGAGACTCTACCTC
>NW_020182783.1:0-493 GCF_003031525.2 Neophocaena asiaeorientalis asiaeorientalis | reverse complement strand
TCTTCATACTCTCCTTGATTCCTTTATGGGAATTCCAAATTCACATATCATATGAGGGCACAGAATCACTACTGGGGTTCCCAGATCTTCCCTAGTCCCTCCCTGTGACATCCTTGATGACTGTTTTCTCATGCTGACCATGCATTCCCATCTAGGCATTATATCGTATTTTAATCTTGTATATTTCATTCAAGTAAAAGCTACTCTACTCATATATACATTCCATTCCAAATTTGTTATTAAACTGTTCAAACTACTATAAAAAAAAGCAAATCAAACTTTGAGACCAGGGGAATTCATATAGTGACATCTTTGTTTTTAAATTTTAAATATAGTCATCATGCTGTACATTGCATCCCCAGGAGTAATTTATCTTTAACTGGAAGTTTGTACCTGTTGAACACCTTCACAGACTCCCACCCCCATCCCCACTGATTGTGACAATCGCCAATCTGTTCTCTGTACCTATGAGTTCTGCTGTGTGTGTGTGTGT
>NW_020182782.1:0-493 GCF_003031525.2 Neophocaena asiaeorientalis asiaeorientalis | reverse complement strand
GAGAGCTAGAAATTCCTATGTCACCATTTTGCTCTAATGTGAAAATTTAAAATATCAGCCAGGTTTTGCTAAAATGATGCTGCTATTCTGGTTGCCCCTCCCCAGGAGTATCCATTTTCTTATTATTTTAATGGACTTCCTCAATAAGGAGGTAAATTCATGGAGCAAAATTAAGGCTTTTATACTACTGGTAAGCACTTCCTGTTGGGAACCAGTTAACCTTCCTCTACTAGTACTGGTGATAAATACACCACAGTACCAGCTAAGGCAAGGCAATAAAAATGTACAGTCTCTCATAGGAGACTTAGATAAAGAAGGAGTACTGATTCCCACCATCTCACCTTTCAATTCCCATATACGGCCTGTGCTAAAAGTCACCAATAGTAAGTGAAACCTAACTACAGACTATAGAGACTTCAGCAATGCTGTTCCCGTTGTTAGAGCGCCTTTACCAGATATTGTTGCCTTAATGGATGCCATTAAAAACAACAAA
>NW_020182781.1:0-490 GCF_003031525.2 Neophocaena asiaeorientalis asiaeorientalis | reverse complement strand
TTCTTCTCTGATTGCTGTTGCTAAAACTTCCAAAACTATGCTGAATAATAGTTGTGAGATTGGGCAACCTTGTGTTGTTCCTTATCTTGGAGGAAATGCTTTCTTTTTTTTTTTAACACTAAGTGTTATTTCTTCCTTAAATGTTGGGAAGGATTTACCAGTCAAGCCATCTGTGCCAGAATTTTTCTTTGTGAGAAAATCTTAAATTACAAATTCAGTTTATAGTTATAGGTATACTCATATTTTGTATTTATTATTGTGCTAGTTTTGATAAGCTGCATTTTTCTAGGAAGCGTTCCATTTCATCTAAACTTTCAAATGTATTTGCATTAAGTTGTTCTTAATATTCTCTTATGATCTTTCTAATCTTATGATCTTAGAATCAATAGTAGTTTCTATTTAATTCCTGATATTGATTATTTGTATATTCTCTTTCTTGACCAGTCTTACTAGGGCTTCCCACTTTTTTTTTTTTTTTTTTTTTTTTTGT
>NW_020182780.1:0-493 GCF_003031525.2 Neophocaena asiaeorientalis asiaeorientalis | reverse complement strand
AAAAAAAAAAAAAATACTCTCTTCGTGGCCAACCTCATGGTACGCGTATGAATGCGCTAAAGCAGAGTGGGGAAGTAATGCGTAGAATTGTCCTTCCCAAAGTACTGAGCCTGATCCAGCTGGAGCACAGCTCGGTGATGACCCCGATACACACAGATGTGTCCTTTACATAAAGCATCACGAGTAGATCATTTCCACTTCAGCTTTATGCCCTGGTTTCCATGAAATTATCCTAGTCCTAGGCCTTTGCATCCTAGTCCGTCCCCATGAGAGGCAAAAGAGAAAACAATGGAAATACCAGCTGTGGGAGAAAACACTGAGCACTTTAAGTCCCAATACATTACTGGTAGGTGTACTAACCGCCTCAGTCAATCTGGGGAGTAAATAAGAATTATCGGTTAAAAGGAGACACACAGCTCTGACCCACAGTTACATAACTTAGGGAAAAGGTGTACATAACCATGGGTATACATTCAGGAGAACTGTGACAGAG
>NW_020182779.1:0-493 GCF_003031525.2 Neophocaena asiaeorientalis asiaeorientalis | reverse complement strand
GTATTGCACTGTAAAAGTTTATAAAATTGGTGCAACAAAACGTTGTAATGTTTCAATGCCAGTTCACAAAGTTCAATAACTAATGGATGTTGATGAGGGTGGGGAGAGCCTATGTGTACGTATGAAAATATAAAAGCTATCCAATCTAGTTAATATTGCATGCAGATCACAAGTTCACTCAAACCAAGATTCAGATAATTTCTTAAATCTGAGTTAACACTACCGGTCCAGTTCATCTGCTATCAACAAGGAAACTGCACAGTAGCTGTTTTTCTGATTTGCACAAAAAAGAAAATGAAGTTTCTTCCCCCAGGTTTTCAGTGTAGAACTGAAACTACAGGAAAGGTATTCTGAGGAGAGCAAGATTCTAAACTGTGTTGAAAAAGCAGTTCTTGGGACTGGCTGTCCAGTGGTTAGGACTCCATGCTTTCACTGCCAGGGGCCCGAGTTTGGTCCCTGGTCAGGGAACTAAGATCCTGCAAGCCATGCAGTG
>NW_020182778.1:0-493 GCF_003031525.2 Neophocaena asiaeorientalis asiaeorientalis | reverse complement strand
CGAAGCTGGTCGGGACGTAGAGAGGTGAGCCAGCCTGGCTGAATCTATTGTTTTCCAGTAAAGCTGGGTAGGTCATCATGTCAGGGCTATGTGCTGGACTGCGTTCACTCTGGGTCAGCACGGTTGCAGGCTCGACTGCAGTGGACTGGGTGTCTAAGAAAAGACTGCAGGTGTTGTGGGCCTCTGGACTGGAGGAGCCCTGCATGGGGTCCTCGGGCGAGTAGTACTCCTGGTAGGAATGCCTGCGGTAGGTGGAGGGGACCGTCGGGCTCAGGCTAAGGCCTTGCTCCAGATCCAGAGGCATCCGGGACTCAAAAGGTGCTTCTAGAGGGTTGCTCTGGGAATCATTTTCCGGCCTTTGTACTGGAATAGTGGGGCTATAACTTTTAGGGCAAGGCGATGCAGAGAGACACCGCTTCTTCCTCATTTTCTGGTATCTGATCTTTTTAGAAAGCAGGTAATTATAATCTTTAAATGTATATCCAAGTGGCTT
>NW_020182777.1:0-493 GCF_003031525.2 Neophocaena asiaeorientalis asiaeorientalis | reverse complement strand
CTTATAATACCTAATACAATGTAAATGCTGTGTAAATAGTTTGGGAACTTTCTGGAATTTTTTTTTCTGAATATTTTTGATCCACAGTTGATTCAATCTGCAGATGCCAAACCTGTGGATACAGAACCCACAGATATGGAGGGCTGACTATAACAAAATCTGCAAGCTGGAAAAAAAGTTTAATATTTTATTTTCAGCACATAATGATATTTAAAATCTCATAACTGCTAGCTTCATCTACATTAAGATTTCCCTGAAATGACCTTGTTTAATGAAAGGAATTATATAACCAGATCCATTCTCTAGGCCACAGAGGAGAAAAAGGTAAAGACTCTTTTCCCAATGCAAAAGATGACAGTAACTGTAAGAATTAGACAAACAATTCACATCTATATTGATTTAATCTTTAAATGCACTTTACCAAGATTGTGGATCTCTTTGCATTTATTTTCTTTTTAATTTTTATTGCAGTATAGTTGATTTACAATGTTGT
>NW_020182776.1:0-493 GCF_003031525.2 Neophocaena asiaeorientalis asiaeorientalis | reverse complement strand
GTAGGTCTCAACAGTGGGCTTAAAATATTCAGTAAACCGTGCTGTCAACAGATGTGTTGTCATCCAGGCTTTGTTGTTCCACGTATAGAACGCAGGCAGACTAGATTTAGCAGAATTCTTAAGGGCCCTAGGATTTTCGGAATGATAAATGAGCACGGACTTCAGCTAAAAGTCACCAGATGCATTAGCCCCTAACAAGAGAGTCAGCCAGTCTTTTGAAGCTTTGAAGCCAGACGTTGACTTCTCCTCTCTAGCTGTGAAAGTCCTAGATGGCATCTTCTTAAATGGAAGGCTGTTTCATCTACACTGAAAATCTGTAGTTTAGTGTAGCCACCTTCATTCCTTCCCTTAGTCAGATATTATGGGTAACTTGCTGCAGCTTCAACATCAGCACTTGTGGCTTCACCTTGGATTTGTATGTTATGGAGACATACAAATACAAGCCTCTTTCCTAAAACCTCATGAACCAACCACCTCTGCTAGCGTTAAACTT
>NW_020182775.1:0-493 GCF_003031525.2 Neophocaena asiaeorientalis asiaeorientalis | reverse complement strand
GAGTGCAGAACCCAGATCCCGACGCGGGGCTGGCGGCGGCCCTCCCCGCGCAATGGGCGCGGGCGCTCGCGGGCTGGGTCAGCAGACGGGCAGGGCTGTTTACTCAGGAAGGCTCCTCCTCGCCCGGGAGGGGACCGGAGGCCGACGACCGCCCTGCGGGGCTGCGGCGGGCCGCGCGCGGGGTGGCGCACGCAGTTCGGAAGCCCCCCACCGGGCCGTCCCCAGCGGCTCGCCACCTGGGAGTGCCCCGAGGATGCCTCCCACCTTCAGACAACGGCCCGGGGCCCTACCCCTCCGAGACGCCAAGGGCGGCTCCGTGCGCCACAAAGTTTCTTTGCACCGCCAGCGGCACGGCTTACCTGGGAGCCGGGGCACGAGCGTGCAGAGCCCGAGGAGGCAGGCGTACAGGGGCGCGGGGGCCCGCGGCATGGTGGGGCGCCCGGCTCAGCTGCGGCGCGGGCGGCGGACTCCGCGGGGACGTGCGGCCGGGGCG
>NW_020182774.1:0-490 GCF_003031525.2 Neophocaena asiaeorientalis asiaeorientalis | reverse complement strand
TCTGCAACAAGAGAAGCCACCACAATGAGAAGCCCATGTAATGCAATGAAGAGCAGCCCCTGCTCGAAGCAACCAGAGAAAGCCCATGCACAGCACCAAAGACCAAATGCTGTCAAAAATAAAAAAATAAAATTGCATCCAAAACAAAAAAGCAAAAAAACTGAAGAATAAACATAAACCAAGGAGGTGAAAAACCTATATCCAAAAACTATAAAACACTGATGAAGGAAACTGAAGATTAGTCAAAGAAATGGAAACATATACCATGGCTTTGGATTAGAGGAATTAATATTGTTAAAATGGCCATACTACCCAAGGCAATATACAGATTTAATGCAATTCCTGTCGAAATACCCATGACATTTTTCATAGAACTAGGATAATCCTAAAATTTATATGGAGATGTTGAGAGCTAAAGATGGTGGAATAGAAGGATGTGAGCTCAACCCCTTCTTACGAAAACACCAAAATCACAACTAACTGCTGAACA
>NW_020182773.1:0-491 GCF_003031525.2 Neophocaena asiaeorientalis asiaeorientalis | reverse complement strand
TTGTTTTTTTAGTCTCTATTTCATTTATTTCTGCTCTGAAAAAAACATAAAATTTTTAATTAGTGGAACCTTATATTTTAATATCTGGAGGACTGGTCCCCATTTCTTTTCACTTTCAGAAGTTTATTGGCTATTCTTTTATATATTTTAGACAAAATTAAAATAGATATTTTAATTTTAGAGTGAGATTATGATACTTAAAAATCCTGTTGACATTTTTGTTAAGAAACTATTCTCTTTTACCAGTGGCTCTCTCCCTTCCTTGCTTTTCTTTCTTTGCATATAGTACAGATATCCCTTTTTTGATATATTTAACATTTTCCTGAAGTCATCTAGTCATTTTTCCAATCAACTCCAGATAATTGTAGAAATTAGAAGTCCTTAATATTCTTGTGTTGACCTTTGATTTTGAATTCTTCTTGTTATCTTTTTGTACATTACCTTTTTTTGCATCTTTATTGGAAAATAATTGCTTTACAATGGTGTGTTAG
>NW_020182772.1:0-493 GCF_003031525.2 Neophocaena asiaeorientalis asiaeorientalis | reverse complement strand
AAAGGGAATAAGGAGGGGAGGCAGAAGACAGGAAATAACAAAGGTGTGGAGTGCTTCAGTCACTAGAGACCAGGGCCTGTGAGAGTGACTCAGGCAAGCACAGGAAGAGTCAGGGTGAAGCTGCTACTCGAAGCTGTCCTCTCCATTGGAAATGGCAATTAGGGTCAGATTTCCATCCACTGCCTTTAGAAAAACCATGTCCTTCTTGCTCTGGCAGCCCATCTGGGGCATGAGCCTTGTGACACTTGGGTCTTGATGGTAGGTGATGGCCTCATAGGAGAAGTCAATGCTCTGGACTGGACAGCAGGGGGACTTTTGCTCAAGGGGTCTTTACTGCCAAGCTTATGTCAGCACTTTATCAGCTGTAATCTTCACATCCTGGTACAATAGTAGGTGCATCTTGTGTTTTATTCTTCCCAGGGATGTTTCATTACAGCAGTTTTGCTGCCACTCAAGGGAATGACAAGCCTAACGGTGATTTACAGCCAGCGTT
>NW_020182771.1:0-492 GCF_003031525.2 Neophocaena asiaeorientalis asiaeorientalis | reverse complement strand
TAATGTGGATGAGAACTAACTGTGCTTGTTCAATAAAGTTACAGAACCACCAAAAAAAAAAAATTCCTCAACAAAATACTAACGAAGAATTCAGCAGCATATTAAAAAGGTTACATGCTGTGACCAAGTGGGATATATTCCCGGAATATACAATTATGGTTCAACATATGAAAATTGATCAAATGTTATTCACTATATTGAAAAAACTACCCAATCTTCTCAATTGATACAGAAAAAGCTTGTGACACAATTTAATACCCTTTCATGATAAAAACACTCCAAAAAACTAGGAATATAGATATAAGAAAGCTACATATAAAAAACCCATAGCTAACCTTGTACTCAGCAGTGAAAGATTAAAAGCTTATCTGCTAAAATAAGAAAGAAGACAAGGATGACTGTTTTTGCCAATTCTATTCAATATAGTATTGAAAGTTCCAGTTAGAGCAACTAGGCGAGAAAAGGAAAAGCCATCCAAACTGAAAAGGAAGG
>NW_020182770.1:0-493 GCF_003031525.2 Neophocaena asiaeorientalis asiaeorientalis | reverse complement strand
TTTTTTTTTAATGAGAGGAGGTATATGAGATTTTGTATTGCAACTCCTACTGAAGGCAAGCATGTCACCACTCATAGACGTGACCACTCTCTCCCAAAGAGAGATAAGACAACTTTACCAAGGGGTGGCGAGCTAAGAGAGCTTTGCTTCTGGTTCATCCTTATGCTGAGGGGATAGCCTTGTGAAGTCCCAAGCCTGTGAGTGGGAGAATCTTTTATTTAGTTTCCCCACTGTGGGCAGATCCTGGCTTTTGAGTATCTTGTGTTCCCAGACAGACTTGGAAGCCAGAGTCTGCTAAATTCAGCAAATGCCTCAAGACAAAAGTGGCTTCATTTAATTCTTTGAGTAAGAGCTTTTACTTAGATTTTGGCCTGTTAGTTCTCTATAAATTGTCCATCTTTTGTTTTAATATGATGAAAATACATTATTCCTTTTTATCATAATATTTAGTTTTTTCTTTGGGAGAGGGGGCCAAGGAATGGTCTTAATAACT
>NW_020182769.1:0-492 GCF_003031525.2 Neophocaena asiaeorientalis asiaeorientalis | reverse complement strand
GAGATTCCTTTGTGGGTTACTATTGTTCCCCCCAACCTGCAGCTGCCTTTAAAATTCTTTATTTGTTATGGACTTTTCATGGTTTCAATATAATGTGTCTTGGAGAAAGATGTTTTTGCATTGCAGTAATTAGGTGTTGTTTTAACTTCATTTGCCTTGTATATCCAGTTCCTACCCCAGGTTTGAGAAGTTCTCAGCTATTATTTCTTTATATAAACAGTCTGCTCCTTTCTATCTCTTTTCTTCTGGGATACTCACTTTCTTAATATTGTTATTTCTAAAGGAGTTTGATAGCTCTTGTAGAATTCCCTCTGGGATTGTTGGTGCCTTTCTGCTGCCAGTGTCACTGGCATTGCCATCCAGAGAAGTAGGGTGATGGGCTCCTCTGCTGCATCGGAGACTCCCTGAGTTACAGGCTCTAACACTAACACCATGGGTGCTCTGGCAGGCCAGGGGGTACCCAGGACCACAAAGTTGAGTATGCTATGTCCA
>NW_020182768.1:0-492 GCF_003031525.2 Neophocaena asiaeorientalis asiaeorientalis | reverse complement strand
TCACCAAAATAGCTTTCAACATTATAGACTGTGAACTCTATCAGGAAGGACAACTTGATTTAGTCAATTAAGTTTTTGGTGCCGTAGTTTACAGAAAAAATATAACCCTGAATTTTGGTGCTAATGTCACCTGGTTCAATTTTCTCTATCAGCTGACCTCAACTTCGTAATCCCATACCTTATACACAGTTTTGTGAACTCCAAGAGTTTGCTCTTGTAACAGGCCCTCACAAACAGTAAAGTATTGAGGACGTCAGTGAAAAGAAAAATTCCGTTGAGATAATTTTTAAGTGCCTGACACCTCTGCCTCCTAGTTATCCTAGTTCCTTCACATAAATTGTGTTCAAGTGAGAGAATGTAATTTTATTTATTATTTTAAAAAATATTTATTTATTTATTGGGCTGTGCCAGGTCTTAGTTGTGGCATGAAGGATCTTTTAGTTGTGGCATGTGAACTCTTAGTTTTGGCATGTGGTATCTAATTCCCTGACT
>NW_020182767.1:0-492 GCF_003031525.2 Neophocaena asiaeorientalis asiaeorientalis | reverse complement strand
CCCCCCGCCTCTGCAGGAGACCCTCCAACACTAGCAGGACTCTGCTAAGGCAGATACGTGGACACTGAGGTGTCTGGCAGAGGCCCCCAGGCTGTGTGGAAAGGGGCATGGGCCTGATGCTCCCCTCTGAAACCTGTTCCAGTGGCCAGGATCACAGAACAGAGGCTCTGAAGGGGACCCCTAATGGCTACTGCAATCACAAGGCACCTCCCTGTCACCCCTGAGCCCCCCCAGCACACAGGGTCGTCCTGTGCGTGGGTTCCTACTTAAGGTCTACGTTTCCGACAGATGATGACACTGAAGCAGAAGAGATTTGCTTTGGTTAAATGTGAATCCAGTTGCAAGGAAAAACCCACGATCCATAAACTCAGTGAATCACTGGGCCACCCTGCCCTGAAGCTGGGGATCAAGAATCTTACTAAAGTTAGATGTAGTCACACATCCTAAAAACTAGTTGCAGGGCTTCCCTGGTGGTGCACTGGTTGAGAGT
This sequence comes from Neophocaena asiaeorientalis asiaeorientalis, assembly GCF_003031525.2. Taxonomy (NCBI): domain Eukaryota; kingdom Metazoa; phylum Chordata; class Mammalia; order Artiodactyla; family Phocoenidae; genus Neophocaena; species Neophocaena asiaeorientalis. The sequence continues at coordinate 2 of NW_020182767.1, read as the reverse complement.
CC
>NW_020182766.1:0-492 GCF_003031525.2 Neophocaena asiaeorientalis asiaeorientalis | reverse complement strand
GTGAGGTGATACCTCACTGTAGTTTTGAGGTGCATTTCTCTGATTATTAGCGACGATGAGCATCTTTTCATGTGCCTGTTGGCAATCTGTAGGTCTTTGCAGAAGTGTCTATTTAGGTCTTTTGCCTTCGGTTTGACAATTTTTAAAAGCCCCTTGTGGGCCACACTGAATGTATATGCGTGCTGGATTTAACACAGAGGCCGCCAGTACTCAATCACTGCCATATATTCAGTGGGCACAGCACAGAGTATACGTTCAACAATTCTGTGTAGAATAAATAGTCTTCCCAGGTGACTTCTCAGCTTCCCTCTGTTGGGAATGCAGAAGAAGTGGGTTCAGAATGAGAGGACGCCTCTCCTTTCTAGCTGGGAGTTTCAAGATATGTCTGCTCCTGAGCTCAGAGGCAGCCTGGATGAGTTCTATGAATATGAGATTTCTCTACCACTTGGTCCGAGGCTGATGTGGCATTGATATGGCCGCGCCTGTATTTTA
>NW_020182765.1:0-492 GCF_003031525.2 Neophocaena asiaeorientalis asiaeorientalis | reverse complement strand
AAAAACTCCGCTTCCTATGGCTGCATCTCTCATACGTATCTCCCAATGAGTTTTATAAATATCTGGCATCCTACCAGGACGTGATCATAAACCATTCTCCCATGCTTTGCACACACTTCGAATGTTCCCCTTGTTTTTTTGAATCCCTGAAATTCTCACCTTCCCTCACTTTCAACACTGTGCTCACCTCCTACCATGCAGATGAAGTAGAATATTCGAAGAAACGTGTCAGCTCACTGTCATGAAGTCAACACCTATTCCTGCATCTTCACCCTTTGGCGATGCCGCTCCTGTTTAAACTGAAAGTCATTTCTACGCCTGGATAAGCCCATTTTTCTCAAATGTATCCCCTTCTCTCCTGCTCTCTGGAGGATGTTTTATTATTAATTATAAACTGAAGCTCTTCTACCACCGAACACCCATCTCTTCCCAGTCCATTCCCTTTCATCTTTTTCAGTTTCTTCATTCTTGAAACAAAATCTCTGAACCAAT
>NW_020182764.1:0-467 GCF_003031525.2 Neophocaena asiaeorientalis asiaeorientalis | reverse complement strand
GTGGACTCTCAACCACTGCGCCACCAGGGAAGCCCCAACTAGGGTATCTTTTATCTGAGATTGTTCAGAAAACATTATCATCGTGGGAAGTAGCAAGATGCTTAGGAGGTTTAGGATCCCAATTTAAATAGGTTGGACATTCACTTCAGATCACCCCACTCTCACTTCATCTTGCTGTAGCTTATATATTCTCATAGCTGTTGTGCTTACCGTTTTGTCTCCAAATTGGGAGGCAATTTTTATCTCCAAATTGGGAAATTGCTTTGTTTTCCTGTGCATTCTACTGAGCATTAGGTGCATGGATAGTAAACAAAAGCACCAATTTATTAACAACTACTTGATCGTATACTTAATAGTATATATCCTTCTCTTTGTAGTGGAAAAGATTTCATTGTTAGGGTTTTCGTTGTTTTTTTTTTTAATTTATTTTTAACATCTTTATTGAAGTATAATTGTTTTACAATGGT
>NW_020182763.1:0-462 GCF_003031525.2 Neophocaena asiaeorientalis asiaeorientalis | reverse complement strand
GAGTAGAGAAGCAAAGAAACTTGCCCAAAATGACATAAGAGAAGGGTTCAGGTTCAAAGCCAGGTATACATGGGACCAGACCTGTGTGCTAAAACACCAAGCTAACTTCCACAAAATGAGGTCTAGAGATGTTTTGAGTTAAGTACCCAACATTATAAAGGCATTTCATGAATGACTCAGACTCTGCAAACCTGGATACACTGGCTGTAGTATCCTGGATAAAAATTAGTCCAAAATATACAATGACAAATACGGACTCCTCATTTCATGGCAGCATGAGGTCAAAATGACAGTCTGTAACTATAGGTTGGGAGTGTGCGCTTAGCAAATCAGTGCAAAAGTTTTAATGAATTACCTTAGAGACATTGAGGAAAGCAGTTTATTGTCACCTCTCATTTTATTGAAGAAATTTACATTAAGAATGCAGGAGGGCTTCCCTGGTGGCGCAGTGGTTGAGAGTCC
>NW_020182762.1:0-492 GCF_003031525.2 Neophocaena asiaeorientalis asiaeorientalis | reverse complement strand
AAGCGGATACTGTTTTCCATGTCTAATATTGTTTCAGATTGCTTTCCATGATAGCTTACTACAGGATATTGTATATCGTTCCCTGTGTTATACTGGAAATCCTTGTTGCTTACGTCTTTTATATGAAGTCCGGTGTATCTGTTCATCGCGGCTCCTACTTTGTGTCCGCACCCCTCCCTTTCTCCTCGGGTAACCATCAGTGTGTTTTCTCTGTCTGGGAGTCTGTTTCTCTTTTGCACATACATTCTTGTCTATTATGTTTTAGATTCCACGTATCTTTGTGCTTCTCTGTCAGACTTACTTCACTAAGTGTAAGAATCTCTAGGACCATCCTTATTGTGGCAAATGGCAATATTTCATTCTCTGAAATGGCTGAGTAATATTCCACAGTACATATACACCACATCTTTTCCTGTCAGCCAACTGTTGATGGGCACATGGGTTTTTTCTGTGTCTTGGCTGTGGCACGTAGCGCAGCTACAAACACGGGGG
>NW_020182761.1:0-470 GCF_003031525.2 Neophocaena asiaeorientalis asiaeorientalis | reverse complement strand
GAGAGGCCCCAACAGTGAGAGGCCCGCGTACCGCAAAAAAAGAATATCCCCCATAATCTTCTATAGAAGTAAGATTGCGATAAATGTCACAGAAAGACATGTAGAATTCTGCACACTCAGAAGATAAAACATTTGGGTTTTAAGGCATTTTTCCTTTTCATTAGAAAATGTTATTCAGCCTTGCAAGGTACCTATATTTTTCAGTGGAACCAGGCAGAAATGTATTGTAATTTTCTATAAACCTGAATTCTGTACAATTTTAGTAGAAATAATTAGAGAATTATGGTTGCTGTACCACAGATTTGTCTATTTATAACCTATGTAGTTATTAATTATTAAATCAGAATTAATTTGCTTGGATATTCTGTTTATTATTACATTTAAGTAATTATCAATTATTACCATAATTTTATAACCAAAAATTCAACATTGGGGCTTCCCTAGTGGCGCAGTGGTTGAGAGTCTGCCTG